>NW_027473515.1:172710-256124 GCF_050947335.1 Megachile rotundata | reverse complement strand
CGACAATTACTATACTCATTACTCTTATTATTATCAATCTAACTCATATTATTAGGCATATTATGCTTATATGATCGATATAACGACAATTACTATACTTATTACTCTCATTATTATCAATCTAACTCATATTATTAGCCATATTGTGCTTATATGATCGATAGAACGACAATTACTATACTTATTACTCTTATTATTTTCAATCTAACTCACATTATTAGCCATATTATGCTTATATGATCGATAGGACGACAATTACTATACTCATTACTCTTATTATTATCAATCTAACTCATATTATTAGCCATATTATGCTTATATGATCGATATAACGACAATTACTATACTTATTACTCTCATTATTATCAATCTAACTCATATTATTAGCCATATTATGGTTATATGACCGATAGGACGACAATTACTATACTCATTACTCTTATTATTATCAATCTAACTCACATTATTAGCCATATTATGCTTATATGATTGATAGAACGACAATTACTATACTTATTACTCCCATTATTATCAATCTAACTCATATTATTATCCATATTGTGCTTATATGATCGATAGAACGACAATTACTATACTTATTACTCTTATTATTATCAATCTAACTCATATTATTAGCCATATTATGCTTATATGATCGATAGGACGACAATTACTATACTCATTACTCTTATTATTATCAATCTAACTCATATTATTAGCCATATTATGCTTATATGATCGATATAACGACAATTACTATACTTATTACACTCACTGTTATCAATCTAACTCATATTATTAGCCATATTATGCTTATATGATCGATAGGACGACAATTACTATACTCATTACTCTTATTATTATCAATCTAACTCATATTATTAGCCATATTATGCTTATATGATCGATAGGACGACAATAACTATACTCATTACTCTTATTATTATCAGTCTAACTCATATTATTAGCCATATTATGCTTGTGTGATCGATAGGACGACAATTACTATACTCATTACTCTTATTATTATCAATCTAACTCATATTATTAGGCATATTATGCTTATATGATCGATATAACGACAATTACTATACTTATTACTCTCATTATTATCAATCTAACTCATATTATTAGCCATATTGTGCTTATATGATCGATAGAACGACAATTACTATACTTATTACTCTTATTATTATCAATCTAACTCACATTATTAGCCATATTATGCTTATATGATCGATAGGACGACAATTACTATACATATTACTCTCATTATTTCAATCTAACTCATATTATAAGCCATATTGTGCTTATATGATCGATAGAACGACAATTACTATACTTATTACTCTTATTATTATCAATCCAACTCATATTATTAGCCATATTATGCTTATATGATCGATATAACGACAATTACTATACTTATTACACTCACTGTTATGAAACTAACTCATATTATTGGCCATATTATGGTTATATGACCGATAGAACGACAATTACTATACTTATTACTCTTATTATTATCAATCTAACTCATATTATTAGCCATATTATGCTTATATGATCGATAGGACGACAATTACTATACTCATTACTCTTATTATTATCAATCTAACTCATATTATTAGCCATATTATGCTTATATGATCGATATAACGACAATTACTATACTTATTACTCTCATTATTATCAATCTAACTTATATTATTAGCCATATTATGGTTATATGACCGATAGGACGACAATTACTATACTCATTACTCTTATTATTATCAATCTAACTCACATTATTAGCCATATTATGCTTATATGATTGATAGAACGACAATTACTATACTTATTACTCCCATTATTATCAATCTAACTCATATTATTATCCATATTGTGCTTATATGATCGATAGAACGACAATTACTATACTTATTACTCTTATTATTATCAATCTAACTCATATTATTAGCCATATTATGCTTATATGATCGATAGGACGACAATTACTATACTCATTACTCTTATTATTATCAATCTAACTCATATTATTAGGCATATTATGCTTATATGATCGATATAACGACAATTACTATACTTATTACACTCACTGTTATCAATCCAACTCATATTACTAGCCATATTATGGTTATATGACCGATAGAACGACAATTACTATACTCATTACTCTTATTATTATCAGTCTAACTCATATTATTAGCCATATTATGCTTATATGATCGATAGGACGACAATTACTATACTC
The DNA here is from genome assembly GCF_050947335.1 of Megachile rotundata. Taxonomy (NCBI): domain Eukaryota; kingdom Metazoa; phylum Arthropoda; class Insecta; order Hymenoptera; family Megachilidae; genus Megachile; species Megachile rotundata. Next base: position 253,867 of record NW_027473515.1, on the reverse strand, counting down.
ATTACTCTTATTATTATCAATCTAACTCATATTATTAGCCATATTATGCTTATATGATCGATATAACGACAATTACTATACTTATTACACTCACTGTTATCAATCTAACTCATATTATTAGCCATATTATGCTTATATGATCGATAGGACGACAATTACTATACTCATTACTCTTATTATTATCAATCTAACTCATATTATTAGCCATATTATGCTTATATGATCGATGGGACGACAATAACTATACTCATTACTCTTATTATTATCAGTCTAACTCATATTATTACCCATATTATGCTTATATGATCGATAGGACGACAATTACTATACTCATTACTCTTATTATTATCAATCTAACTCATATTATTAGCCATATTATGCTTATATGATCGATATAACGACAATTACTATACTTATTACTCTCATTATTATCAATCTAACTCATATTATTAGGCATATTATGCTTATATGATCGATATAACGACAATTACTATACTTATTACACTCACTGTTATCAATCCGACTCATATTACTAGCCATATTATGGTTATATGACCGATAGAAGGACAATTACTATACTTATTACTCTTATTATTATCAATCTAACTCATATTATTAGCCATATTATGCTTATATGATCGATAGGACGACAATTACTATACTCATTACTCTTATTATTATCAATCTAACTCATATTATTAGCCATATTATGCTTATATGATCGATATAACGACAATTACTATACTTATTACACTCACTGTTATCAATCTAACTCATATTATTAGCCATATTATGCTTATATGATCGATAGGACGACAATTACTATACTCATTACTCTTATTATTATCAATCTAACTCATATTATTAGCCATATTATGCTTATATGATCGATAGGACGACAATAACTATACTCATTACTCTTATTATTATCAGTCTAACTCATATTATTAGCCATATTATGCTTCTATGATCGATAGGACGACAATTACTATACTCATTACTCTTATTATTATCAATCTAACTCATATTATTAGCCATATTATGCTTATATGATCGATAGGACGACAATTACTATACTTATTACACTCACAGTTATCAAACTAACTCATATTATTAGCCATATTATGCTTATATAATCGATAGGACGACAATTACTATACTCATTACTCTTATTATTATCAATCTAACTCATATTATTAGCCATATTATGCTTACATGATCGATAGGACGACAATTACTATACTCATTACTCTTATTATTATCAATCTAACTCATATTATTAGCCATATTATGCTTGTATGATCGATAGGACGACAATTACTATACTCATTACTCTTATTATTATCAATCTAACTCATATTATTAGGCATATTATGCTTATATGATCGATATAACGACAATTACTATACTTATTACTCTCATTATTATCAATCTAACTCATATTATTAGCCATATTGTGCTTATATGATCGATAGAACGACAATTACTATACTTATTACTCTTATTATTATCAATCTAACTCACATTATTAGCCATATTATGCTTATATGATCGATAGGACGACAATTACTATACATATTACTCTCATTATTATCAATCTAACTCATATTATTAGCCATATTGTGCTTATATGATCGATAGAACGACAATTACTATACTTATTACTCTTATTATTATCAATCCAACTCATATTATTAGCCATATTATGCTTATATGATCGATAGGACGACAATTACTATACTCATTACTCTTATTATTATCAATCTAACTCATATTATTAGCCATATTATGCTTATATGATCGATAGGACGACAATTACTATACTCATTACTCTTATCATTATCAATCTAAATCATATAATTAGCCATATTATGCTTATATGATCGATATAACGACAATTACTATACTTATTACACTCACTGTTATCAAACTAACTCATATTATTAGCCATATTATGGTTATATGACCGATAGAACGACAATTACTATACTTATTACACTCACTATTATCAATCTAACTCATATTATTAGCCATATTATGGTGATATGACCGATAGAACGACAATTACTATGCTTATTACTCTTATTATTATCAATCTAACTCATATTATTAGCCATATTATGCTTATATGATCGATAGGACGACAATTACTATACTCATTACTCTTATTATTATCAATCTAACTCATATTATTAGGCATATTATGCTTATATGATCGATATAACGACAATTACTATACTTATTACACTCACTGTTATCAATCCAACTCATATTACTAGCCATATTATGGTTATATGACCGATAGAAGGACAATTACTATACTTATTACTCTTATTATTATCAATCTAACTCATATTATTAGCCATATTATGCTTATATGATCGATAGGACGACAATTACTATACTCATTACTCTTATTATTATGAATCTAACTCATATTATTAGCCATATTATGGTTATATGACCGATAGAACGACAATTACTATACTTATTACACTCACTATTATCAATCTAACTCATATTATTAGCCATATTATGGTGATATGACCGATAGAACGACAATTACTATGCTTATTACTCTTATTATTATCAATCTAACTCATATTATTAGCCATATTATGCTTATATGATCGATAGGACGACAATTACTATACTCATTACTCTTACTATTATCAATCTAACTCATATTATTAGCCATATTATGCTTATATGATCGATAGGACGACAATTACTATACTCATTACTCTTATTATTATCAATCTAACTCATATTATTAGCCATATTATGCTTATATGATCGATATAACGACAATTACTATACTTATTACACTCACTGTTATCAATCTAACTCATATTATTAGCCATATTATGCTTATATGATCGATAGGACGACAATTACTATACTCATTACTCTTATTATTATCAATCTAACTCATATTATTAGCCATATTATGCTTATATGATCGATAGGACGACAATAACTATACTCATTACTCTTATTATTATCAGTCTAACTCATATTATTAGCCATATTATGCTTGTATGATCGATACGACGACAATTACTATACTCATTACTCTTATTATTATCAATCTAACTCATATTATTAGGCATATTATGCTTATATGATCGATATAACGACAATTACTATACTTATTACTCTCACTATTATCAATCTAACTCATATTATTAGCCATATTGTGCTTATATGATCGATAGAACGACAATTACTATACTTATTACTCTTATTATTATCAATCTAACTCACATTATTAGCCACATTATGCTAATATGATCGATAGGACGACAATTACTATACTCATTACTCTTATTATTATCAATCTAACTCATATTATTAGCCATATTATGCTTATATGATCGATAGGACGACAATTACTATACTCATTACTCTTATCATTATCAATCTAAATCATATTATTAGCCATATTATGCTTATATGATCGATATAACGACAATTACTATACTTATTACACTCACTGTTATCAAACTAACTCATATTATTAGCCATATTATGGTTATATGACCGATAGAACGACAATTACTATACTTATTACACTCACTATTATCAATCTAACTCATATTATTAGCCATATTATGGTGATATGACCGATAGAACGACAATTACTATGCTTATTACTCTTATTATTATCAATCTAACTCATATTATTAGCCATATTATGCTTATATGATCGATAGGACGACAATTACTATACTCATTACTCTTACTATTATCAATCTAACTCATATTATTAGCCATATTATGCTTATATGATCGATATAACGACAATTACTATACTTCTTACTCTCATTATTATCAATCTAACTCATATTATTAGCCATATTATGGTTATATCACCGATAGAACGACAATTACTATGCTTATTACTCTTATTATTATCAATCTAACTCATATTATTAGCCATATTATGCTTAAATGATCGATAGGACGACAATTACTATACTCATTACTCTTATTATTATCAATCTAACTCATATTATTAGCCATATTATGCTTATATGATCGATAGGACGACAATTACTATACTCATTACTCTTATTATTATCAATCTAACTCATATTATTAGGCATATTATGCTTATATGATCGATATAACGACAATTACTATACTTATTACACTCACTGTTATCAATCCAACTCATATTACTAGCCATATTATGGTTATATGACCGATAGAAGGACAATTACTATACTTATTACTCTTATTATTATCAATCTAACTCATATTATTAGCCATATTATGCTTATATGATCGATAGGACGACAATTACTATACTCATTACTCTTATTATTATCAATCTAACTCATATTATTAGCCATATTATGCTTATATGATCGATATAACGACAATTACTATACTTATTACACTCACTGTTATCAATCTAACTCATATTATTAGCCATATTATGCTTATATGATCGATAGGACGACAATTACTATACTCATTACTCTTATTATTATCAATCTAACTCATATTATTAGCCATATTATGCTTATATGATCGATAGGACGACAATAACTATACTCATTACTCTTATTATTATCAGTCTAACTCATATTATTAGCCATATTATGCTTGTATGATCGATAGGACGACAATTACTATACTCATTACTCTTATTATTATCAATCTAACTCATATTATTAGGCATATTATGCTTATATGATCGATATAACGACAATTACTATACTTATTACTCTCATTATTATCAATCTAACTCATATTATTAGCCATATTGTGCTTATATGATCGATAGAACGACAATTACTATACTTATTACTCTTATTATTATCAATCTAACTCACATTATTAGCCATATTATGCTTATATGATCGATAGGACGACAATTACTATACTCATTACTCTTATTATTATCAATCTAACTCATATTATTAGCCATATTATGCTTATATGATCGATAGGACGACAATTACTATACTCATTACTCTTATCATTATCAATCTAAATCATATTATTAGCCATATTATGCTTATATGATCGATATAACGACAATTACTATACTTATTACACTCACTGTTATCAAACTAACTCATATTATTAGCCATATTATGGTTATATGACCGATAGAACGACAATTACTATACTTATTACACTCACTATTATCAATCTAACTCATATTATTAGCCATATTATGGTGATATGACCGATAGAACGACAATTACTATGCTTATTACTCTTATTATTATCCATCTAACTCATATTATTAGCCATATTATGCTTATATGATCGATAGGACGACAATTACTATACTCATTACTCTTACTATTATCAATCTAACTCATATTATTAGCCATATTATGCTTATATGATCGATATAACGACAATTACTATACTTCTTACTCTCATTATTATCAATCTAACTCATATTATTAGCCATATTATGGTTATATCACCGATAGAACGACAATTACTATGCTTATTACTCTTATTATTATCAATCTAACTCATATTATTAGCCATATTATGCTTAAATGATCGATAGGACGACAATTACTATACTCATTACTCTTATTATTATCAATCTAACTCATATTATTAGCCATATTATGCTTATATGATCGATAGGACGACAATTACTATACTCATTACTCTTATTATTATCAATCTAACTCATATTATTAGGCATATTATGCTTATATGATCGATATAACGACAATTACTATACTTATTACACTCACTGTTATCAATCCAACTCATATTACTAGCCATATTATGGTTATATGACCGATAGAAGGACAATTACTATACTTATTACTCTTATTATTATCAATCTAACTCATATTATTAGCCATATTATGCTTATATGATCGATAGGACGACAATTACTATACTCATTACTCTTATTATTATCAATCTAACTCATATTATTAGCCATATTATGCTTATATGATCGATATAACGACAATTACTATACTTATTACACTCACTGTTATCAATCTAACTCATATTATTAGCCATATTATGCTTATATGATCGATAGGACGACAATTACTATACTCATTACTCTTATTATTATCAATCTAACTCATATTATTAGCCATATTATGCTTATATGATCGATAGGACGACAATAACTATACTCATTACTCTTATTATTATCAGTCTAACTCATATTATTAGCCATATTATGCTTGTATGATCGATAGGACGACAATTACTATACTCATTACTCTTATTATTATCAATCTAACTCATATTATTAGGCATATTATGCTTATATGATCGATATAACGACAATTACTATACTTATTACTCTCATTATTATCAATCTAACTCATATTATTAGCCATATTGTGCTTATATGATCGATAGAACGACAATTACTATACTTATTACTCTTATTATTATCAATCTAACTCACATTATTAGCCATATTATGCTTATATGATCGATAGGACGACAATTACTATACATATTACTCTCATTATTATCAATCTAACTCATATTATTAGCCATATTGTGCTTATATGATCGATAGAACGACAATTACTATACTTATTACTCTTATTATTATCAATCCAACTCATATTATTAGCCATATTATGCTTATATGATCGATAGAACGACAATTACTATACTTATTACTCTTATTATTATCAATCTAACTCACATTATTAGCCATATTATGCTTATATGATCGATAGGACGACAATTACTATACATATTACTCTCATTATTATCAATCTAACTCATATTATTAGCCATATTGTGCTTATATGATCGATAGAACGACAATTACTATACTTATTACTCTTATTATTATCAATCCAACTCATATTATTAGCCATATTATGCTTATATGATCGATAGGACGACAATTACTATACTCATTACTCTTATTATTATCAATCTAACTCATATTATTAGCCATATTATGCTTATATGATCGATAGGACGCCAATTACTATACTCATTACTCTTATCATTATCAATCTAAATCATATTATTAGCCATATTATGCTTATATGATCGATATAACGACAATTGCTATACTTATTACACTCACTGTTATCAATCTAACTCATATTATTAGCCATATTGTGCTTATATGATCGATAGAACGACAATTACTATACTCATTACTCTTATTATTATCAATCTAACTCATATTATTAGCCATATTATGCTTATATGATCGATATAACGACAATTACTATACTTATTACTCTCATTATTATCAATCTAACTCATATTATTAGCCATATTATGGTTATATCACCGATAGAACGACAATTACTATGCTTATTACTCTTATTATTATCAATCTAACTCATATTATTAGCCATATTATGCTTATATGATCGATAGAACGACAATTACTATACTTATTACTCTCATTATTATCAACCTAACTCATATTATTAGCCATATTATGCTTATATGATCGATAGGACGACAATTACTATACTCATTACTCTTATTATTATCAGTCTAACTCATATTATTAGCCATATTATGCTTACATGATCGATAGGACGACAATTACTATACTCATTACTCTTATTATTATCAATCTAACTCATATTATTAGGCATATTATGCTTATATGATCGATATAACGACAATTACTATACTTATTACTCTCATTATTATCAATCTAACTCATATTATTAGCCATATTGTGCTTATATGATCGATAGAACGACAATTACTATACTTATTACTCTTATTATTATCAATCTAACTCATATTATTAGCCATATTATGCTTATATGATCGATAGGACGACAATTACTATACTCATTACTCTTATTATTATCAATCTAACTCATAGTATTAGCCATATTATGCTTAAATGATCGATAGGACGACAATTACTATACTCATTACTCTTATTATTATCAATCTAACTCATATTATTAGCCATATTATGCTTATATGATCGATAGGACGACAATTACTATACTCATTACTCTTATTATTATCAATCTAACTCATATTATTAGGCATATTATGCTTATATGATCGATATAACGACAATTACTATACTTATTACACTCACTGTTATCAATCCGACTCATATTACTAGCCATATTATGGTTATATGACCGATAGAAGGACAATTACTATACTTATTACTCTTATTATTATCAATCTAACTCATATTATTAGCCATATTATGCTTATATGATCGATAGGACGACAATTACTATACTCATTACTCTTATTATTATCAATCTAACTCATATTATTAGCCATATTATGCTTATATGATCGATATAACGACAATTACTATACTTATTACACTCACTGTTATCAATCTAACTCATATTATTAGCCATATTATGCTTATATGATCGATAGGACGACAATAACTATACTCATTACTCTTATTATTATCAGTCTAACTCATATTATTAGCCATATTATGCTTATATGATCGATAGGACGACAATTACTATACTCATTACTCTTATTATTATCAATCTAACTCATATTATTAGCCATATTATGCTTATATGATCGATAGGACGACAATTACTATACTCATTACTCTTATTATTATCAATCTAACTCATATTATTAGCCATATTATGCTTACATGATCGATAGGACGACAATTACTATACTCATTACTCTTATTATTATCAATCTAACTCATATTATTAGCCATATTATGCTTGTATGATCGATAGGGCGACAATTACAATACTCATTACTCTTATTATTATCAATCTAACTCATATTATTAGGCATATTATGCTTATATGATCGATATAACGACAATTACTATACTTATTACTCTCATTATTATCAATCTAACTCATATTATTAGCCATATTGTGCTTATATGATCGATAGAACGACAATTACTATACTTATTACTCTTATTATTATCAATCTAACTCACATTATTAGCCATATTATGCTTATATGATCGATAGGACGACAATTACTATACATATTACTCTCAGTATTATCAATCTAACTCATATTATTAGCCATATTATGGTGATATGACCGATAGAACGACAATTACTATGCTTATTACTCTTATTATTATCAATCTAACTCATATTATTAGCCATATTATGCTTATATGATCGATAGGACGACAATTACTATACTCATTACTCTTACTATTATCAATCTAACTCATATTATTAGCCATATTATGCTTATATGATCGATATAACGACAATTACTATACTTATTACTCTCATTATTATCAATCTAACTCATATTATTAGCCATATTATGGTTATATCACCGATAGAACGACAATTACTATGCTTATTACTCTTATTATTATCAATCTAACTCATATTATTAGCCATATTATGCTTAAATGATCGATAGGACGACAATTACTATACTCATTACTCTTATTATTATCAATCTAACACATATTATTAGCCATATTATGCTTATATGATCGATAGGACGACAATTACTATACTCATTACTCTTATTATTATCAATCTAACTCATATTATTAGGCATATTATGCTTATATGATCGATATAACGACAATTACTATACTTATTACACTCACTGTTATCAATGCAACTCATATTACTAGCCATATTATGGTTATATGACCGATAGAAGGACAATTACTATACTTATTACTCTTATTATTATCAATCTAACTCATATTATTAGCCATATTATGCTTATATGATCGATAGGACGACAATTACTATACTCATTACTCTTATTATTATCAATCTAACTCATATTATTAGCCATATTATGCTTATATGATCGATATAACGACAATTACTATACTTATTACACTCACTGTTATCAATCTAACTCATATTATTAGCCATATTATGCTTATATGATCGATAGGACGACAATTACTATACTCATTACTCTTATTATTATCAATCTAACTCATATTATTAGCCATATTATGCTTATATGATCGATAGGACGACAATAACTATGCTCATTACTCTTATTATTATCAGTCTAACTCATATTATTAGCCATATTATGCTTATATGATCGATAGGACGACAATTACTATACTCATTACTCTTATTATTATCAATCTAACTCACATTATTAGCCATATTATGCTTACATGATCGATAGGACGACAATTACTATACTCATTACTCTTATTATTATCAATCTAACTCATATTATTAGCCATATTATGCTTGTATGATCGATAGGACGACAATTACTATACTCATTACTCTTATTATTATCAATCTAACTCATATTATTAGGCATATTATGCTTATATGATCGATATAACGACAATTACTATACTCATTACTCTTATCATTATCAATCTAAATCATATTATTAGCCATATTATGCTTATATGATCGATATAACGACAATTACTATACTTATTACACTCACTGTTATCAAACTAACTCATATTATTAGCCATATTATGGTTATATGACCGATAGAACGACAATTACTATACTTATTACACTCACTATTATCAATCTAACTCATATTATTAGCCATATTATGGTGATATGACCGATAGAACGACAATTACTATGCTTATTACTCTTATTATTATCAATCTAACTCATATTATTAGCCATATTATGCTTATATGATCGATAGAACGACAATTACTATACTTATTACTCTTATTATTATCAATCCAACTCATATTATTAGCCATATTATGCTTATATGATCGATAGGACGACAATTACTATACTCATTACTCTTATTATTATCAATCTAACTCATATTATTAGCCATATTATGCTTATATGATCGATAGGACGACAATTACTATACTCATTACTCTTATCATTATCAATCTAAATCATATTATTAGCCATATTATGCTTATATGATCGATATAACGACAATTACTATACTTATTACACTCACTGTTATCAAACTAACTCATATTATTAGCCATATTATGGTTATATGACCGATAGAACGACAATTACTATACTTATTACACTCACTATTATCAATCTAACTCATATTATTAGCCATATTATGGTGATATGACCGATAGAACGACAATTACTATGCTTATTACTCTTATTATTATCAATCTAACTCATATTATTAGCAATATTATGCTTATATGATCGATAGGACGACAATTACTATACTCATTACTCTTACTATTATCAATCTAACTCATATTATTAGCCATATTATGCTTATATGATCGATATAACGACAATTACTATACTTATTACTCTCATTATTATCAATCTAACTCATATTATTAGCCATATTATGGTTATATCACCGATAGAACGACAATTACTATGCTTATTACTCTTATTATTATCAATCTAACTCATATTATTAGCCATATTATGCTTAAATGATCGATAGGACGACAATTACTATACTCATTACTCTTATTATTATCAATCTAACTCATATTATTAGCCATATTATGCTTATATGATCGATAGGACGACAATTACTATACTCATTACTCTTATTATTATCAATCTAACTCATATTATTAGGCATATTATGCTTATATGATCGATATAACGACAATTACTATACTTATTACACTCACTGTTATCAATCCAACTCATATTACTAGCCATATTATGGTTATATGACCGATAGATGGACAATTACTATACTTATTACTCTTATTATTATCAATCTAACTCATATTATTAGCCATATTATGCTTATATGATCGATAGGACGACAATTACTATACTCATTACTCTTATTATTATCAATCTAACTCATATTATTAGCCATATTATGCTTATATGATCGATATAACGACAATTACTATACTTATTACACTCACTGTTATCAATCTAACTCATATTATTAGCCATATTATGCTTATATGATCGATAGGACGACAATTACTATACTCATTACTCTTATTATTATCAATCTAACTCATATTATTAGCCATATTATGCTTATATGATCGATAGGACGACAATAACTATACTCATTACTCTTATTATTATCAGTCTAACTCATATTATTAGCCATATTATGCTTGTATGATCGATAGGACGACAATTACTATACTCATTACTCTTATTATTATCAATCTAACTCATATTATTAGGCATATTATGCTTATATGATCGATATAACGACAATTACTATTCTTATTACTCTCATTATTATCAATCTAACTCATATTATTAGCCATATTGTGCTTATATGATCGATAGAACGACAATTACTATACTTATTACTCTTATTATTATCAATCTAACTCACATTATTAGCCATATTATGCTTATATGATCGATAGGACGACAATTACTATACATATTACTCTCATTATTATCAATCTAACTCATATTATTAGCCATATTGTGCTTATATGATCGATAGAACGACAATTACTATACTTATTACTCTTATTATTATCAATCCAACTCATATTATTAGCCATATTATGCTTATATGATCGATAGGACGACAATTACTATACTCATTACTCTTATTATTATCAATCCAACTCATATTATTAGCCATATTATGCTTATATGATCGATAGGACGACAATTACTATACTCATTACTCTTATTATTATCAATCTAACTCATATTATTAGCCATATTATGCTTGTATGATCGATAGGACGACAATTACTATACTCATTACTCTTATTATTATCAATCTAACTCATATTATTAGGCATATTATGCTTATATGATCGATATAACGACAATTACTATACTTATTACTCTCATTATTATCAATCTAACTCACATTATTAGCCATATTATGCTTATATGATCGATAGGACGACAATTACTATACTCATTACTCTTATTATTATCAATCTAACTCATATTATTAGCCATATTATGCTTATATGATCGATAGGACGACAATTACTATACTCATTACTCTTATCATTATCAATCTAAATCATAGTATTAGCCATATTATGGTTATATGACCGATAGAACGACAATTACTATACTTATTACACTCACTATTATCAATCTAACTCATATTATTAGCCATATTATGGTGATATGACCGATAGAACGACAATTACTATGCTTATTACTCTTATTATTATCAATCTAACTCATATTATTAGCCATATTATGCTTATATGATCGATAGGACGACAATTACTATACTCATTACTCTTACTATTATCAATCTAACTCATATTATTAGCCATATTATGCTTATATGATCGATATAACGACAATTACTATACTTCTTACTCTCATTATTATCAATCTAACTCATATTATTAGCCATATTATGGTTATATCACCGATAGAACGACAATTACTATGCTTATTACTCTTATTATTATCAATCTAACTCATATTATTAGCCATATTATGCTTAAATGATCGATAGGACGACAATTACTATACTCATTACTCTTATTATTATCAATCTAACTCATATTATTAGCCATATTATGCTTATATGATCGATAGGACGACAATTACTATACTCATTACTCTTATTATTATCAATCTAACTCATATTATTAGGCATATTATGCTTATATGATCGATATAACGACAATTACTATACTTATTACACTCACTGTTATCAATCCAACTCATATTACTAGCCATATTATGGTTATATGACCGATAGAAGGACAATTACTATACTTATTACTCTTATTATTATCAATCTAACTCATATTATTAGCCATATTATGCTTATATGATCGATAGGACGACAATTACTATACTCATTACTCTTATTATTATCAATCTAACTCATATTATTAGCCATATTATGCTTATATGATCGATATAACGACAATTACTATACTTATTACACTCACTGTTATCAATCTAACTCATATTATTAGGCATATTATGCTTATATGATCGATATAACGACAATTACTATACTTATTACTCTCATTATTATCAATCTAACTCATATTATTAGCCATATTGTGCTTATATGATCGATAGAACGACAATTACTATACTTATTACTCTTATTATTATCAATCTAACTCACATTATTAGCCATATTATGCTTATATGATCGATAGGACGACAATTACTATACATATTACTCTCATTATTATCAATCTAACTCATATTATTAGCCATATTGTGCTTATATGATCGATAGAACGACAATTACTATACTTATTACTCTTATTATTATCAATCCAACTCATATTATTAGCCATATTATGCTTATATGATCGATAGAACGACAATTACTATACTTATTACTCTTATTATTATCAATCTAACTCACATTATTAGCCATATTATGCTTATATGATCGATAGGACGACAATTACTATACATATTACTCTCATTATTATCAATCTAACTCATATTATTAGCCATATTGTGCTTATATGATCGATAGAACGACAATTACTATACTTATTACTCTTATTATTATCAATCCAACTCATATTATTAGCCATATTATGCTTATATGATCGATAGGACGACAATTACTATACTCATTACTCTTATTATTATCAATCTAACTCATATTATTAGCCATATTATGCTTATATGATCGATAGGACGCCAATTACTATACTCATTACTCTTATCATTATCAATCTAAATCATATTATTAGCCATATTATGCTTATATGATCGATATAACGACAATTGCTATACTTATTACACTCACTGTTATCAATCTAACTCATATTATTAGCCATATTGTGCTTATATGATCGATAGAACGACAATTACTATACTCATTACTCTTATTATTATCAATCTAACTCATATTATTAGCCATATTATGCTTATATGATCGATATAACGACAATTACTATACTTATTACTCTCATTATTATCAATCTAACTCATATTATTAGCCATATTATGGTTATATCACCGATAGAACGACAATTACTATGCTTATTACTCTTATTATTATCAATCTAACTCATATTATTAGCCATATTATGCTTATATGATCGATAGAACGACAATTACTATACTTATTACTCTCATTATTATCAACCTAACTCATATTATTAGCCATATTATGCTTATATGATCGATAGGACGACAATTACTATACTCATTACTCTTATTATTATCAATCTAACTCATATTATTAGCCATATTATGCTTACATGATCGATAGGACGACAATTACTATACTCATTACTCTTATTATTATCAATCTAACTCATATTATTAGGCATATTATGCTTATATGATCGATATAACGACAATTACTATACTTATTACTCTCATTATTATCAATCTAACTCATATTATTAGCCATATTGTGCTTATATGATCGATAGAACGACAATTACTATACTTATTACTCTTATTATTATCAATCTAACTCATATTATTAGCCATATTATACTTATATGATCGATAGGACGACAATTACTATACTCATTACTCTTATTATTATCAATCTAACTCATATTATTAGCCATATTATGCTTAAATGATCGATAGGACGACAATTACTATACTCATTACTCTTATTATTATCAATCTAACTCATATTATTAGCCATATTATGCTTATATGATCGATAGGACGACAATTACTATACTCATTACTCTTATTATTATCAATCTAACTCATATTATTAGGCATATTATGCTTATATGATCGATATAACGACAATTACTATACTTATTACACTCACTGTTATCAATCCGACTCATATTACTAGCCATATTATGGTTATATGACCGATAGAAGGACAATTACTATACTTATTACTCTTATTATTATCAATCTAACTCATATTATTAGCCATATTATGCTTATATGATCGATAGGACGACAATTACTATACTCATTACTCTTATTATTATCAATCTAACTCATATTATTAGCCATATTATGCTTATATGATCGATATAACGACAATTACTATACTTATTACACTCACTGTTATCAATCTAACTCATATTATTAGCCATATTATGCTTATATGATCGATAGGACGACAATAACTATACTCATTACTCTTATTATTATCAGTCTAACTCATATTATTAGCCATATTATGCTTATATGATCGATAGGACGACAATTACTATACTCATTACTCATATTATTATCAATCTAACTCATATTATTAGCCATATTATGCTTATATGATCGATAGGACGACAATTACTATACTCATTACTCTTATTATTATCAATCTAACTCATATTATTAGCCATATTATGCTTACATGATCGATAGGACGACAATTACTATACTCATTACTCTTATTATTATCAATCTAACTCATATTATTAGCCATATTATGCTTGTATGATCGATAGGGCGACAATTACTATACTCATTACTCTTATTATTATCAATCTAACTCATATTATTAGGCATATTATGCTTATATGATCGATATAACGACAATTACTATACTTATTACTCTCATTATTATCAATCTAACTCATATTATTAGCCATATTGTGCTTATATGATCGATAGAACGACAATTACTATACTTATTACTCTTATTATTATCAATCTAACTCACATTATTAGCCATATTATGCTTATATGATCGATAGGACGACAATTACTATACATATTACTCTCAGTATTATCAATCTAACTCATATTATTAGCCATATTATGGTGATATGACCGATAGAACGACAATTACTATGCTTATTACTCTTATTATTATCAATCTAACTCATATTATTAGCCATATTATGCTTATATGATCGATAGGACGACAATTACTATACTCATTACTCTTACTATTATCAATCTAACTCATATTATTAGCCATATTATGCTTATCTGATCGATATAACGACAATTACTATACTTATTACTCTCATTATTATCAATCTAACTCATATTATTAGCCATATTATGGTTATATCACCGATAGAACGACAATTACTATGCTTATTACTCTTATTATTATCAATCTAACTCATATTATTAGCCATATTATGCTTAAATGATCGATAGGACGACAATTACTATACTCATTACTCTTATTATTATCAATCTAACACATATTATTAGCCATATTATGCTTATATGATCGATAGGACGACAATTACTATACTCATTACTCTTATTATTATCAATCTAACTCATATTATTAGGCATATTATGCTTATATGATCGATATAACGACAATTACTATACTTATTACACTCACTGTTATCAATGCAACTCATATTACTAGCCATATTATGGTTATATGACCGATAGAAGGACAATTACTATACTTATTACTCTTATTATTATCAATCTAACTCATATTATTAGCCATATTATGCTTATATGATCGATAGGACGACAATTACTATACTCATTACTCTTATTATTATCAATCTAACTCATATTATTAGCCATATTATGCTTATATGATCGATATAACGACAATTACTATACTTATTACACTCACTGTTATCAATCTAACTCATATTATTAGCCATATTATGCTTATATGATCGATAGGACGACAATTACTATACTCATTACTCTTATTATTATCAATCTAACTCATATTATTAGCCATATTATGCTTATATGATCGATAGGACGACAATAACTATGCTCATTACTCTTATTATTATCAGTCTAACTCATATTATTAGCCATATTATGCTTATATGATCGATAGGACGACAATTACTATACTCATTACTCTTATTATTATCAATCTAACTCATATTATTAGCCATATTATGCTTATATGATCGATAGGACGACAATTACTATACTCATTACTCTTATTATTATCAATCTAACTCATATTATTAGCCATATTATGCTTACATGATCGATAGGACGACAATTACTATACTCATTACTCTTATTATTATCAATCTAACTCATATTATTAGCCATATTATGCTTGTATGATCGATAGGACGACAATTACTATACTCATTACTCTTATTATTATCAATCTAACTCATATTATTAGGCATATTATGCTTATATGATCGATATAACGACAATTACTATACTCATTACTCTTATCATTATCAATCTAAATCATATTATTAGCCATATTATGCTTATATGATCGATATAACGACAATTACTATACTTATTACACTCACTGTTATCAAACTAACTCATATTATTAGCCATATTATGGTTATATGACCGATAGAACGACAATTACTATACTTATTACACTCACTATTATCAATCTAACTCATATTATTAGCCATATTATGGTGATATGACCGATAGAACGACAATTACTATGCTTATTACTCTTATTATTATCAATCTAACTCATATTATTAGCCATATTATGCTTATATGATCGATAGAACGACAATTACTATACTTATTACTCTTATTATTATCAATCCAACTCATATTATTAGCCATATTATGCTTATATGATCGATAGGACGACAATTACTATACTCATTACTCTTATTATTATCAATCTAACTCATATTATTAGCCATATTATGCTTATATGATCGATAGGACGACAATTACTATACTCATTACTCTTATCATTATCAATCTAAATCATATTATTATCCATATTATGCTTATATGATCGATATAACGACAATTACTATACTTATTACACTCACTGTTATCAAACTAACTCATATTATTAGCCATATTATGGTTATATGACCGATAGAACGACAATTACTATACTTATTACACTCACTATTATCAATCTAACTCATATTATTAGCCATATTATGGTGATATGACCGATAGAACGACAATTACTATGCTTATTACTCTTATTATTATCAATCTAACTCATATTATTAGCAATATTATGCTTATATGATCGATAGGACGACAATTACTATACTCATTACTCTTACTATTATCAATCTAACTCATATTATTAGCCATATTATGCTTATATGATCGATATAACGACAATTACTATACTTATTACTCTCATTATTATCAATCTAACTCATATTATTAGCCATATTATGGTTATATCACCGATAGAACGACAATTACTATGCTTATTACTCTTATTATTATCAATCTAACTCATATTATTAGCCATATTATGCTTAAATGATCGATAGGACGACAATTACTATACTCATTACTCTTATTATTATCAATCTAACTCATATTATTAGCCATATTATGCTTATATGATCGATAGGACGACAATTACTATACTCATTACTCTTATTATTATCAATCTAACTCATATTATTAGCCATATTATGCTTATATGATCGATATAACGACAATTACTATACTTATTACACTCACTGTTATCAATCTAACTCATATTATTAGCCATATTATGCTTATATGATCGATAGGACGACAATTACTATACTCATTACTCTTATTATTATCAATCTAACTCATATTATTAGCCATATTATGCTTATATGATCGATAGGACGACAATAACTATACTCATTACTCTTATTATTATCAGTCTAACTCATATTATTAGCCATATTATGCTTGTATGATCGATAGGACGACAATTACTATACTCATTACTCTTATTATTATCAATCTAACTCATATTATTAGGCATATTATGCTTATATGATCGATATAACGACAATTACTATTCTTATTACTCTCATTATTATCAATCTAACTCATATTATTAGCCATATTGTGCTTATATGATCGATAGGACGACAATTACTATACTTATTACTCTTATTATTATCAATCTAACTCACATTATTAGCCATATTATGCTTATATGATCGATAGGACGACAATTACTATACATATTACTCTCATTATTATCAATCTAACTCATATTATTAGCCATATTGTGCTTATATGATCGATAGAACGACAATTACTATACTTATTACTCTTATTATTATCAATCCAACTCATATTATTAGCCATATTATGCTTATATGATCGATAGGACGACAATTACTATACTCATTACTCTTATTATTATCAATCCAACTCATATTATTAGCCATATTATGCTTATATGATCGATAGGACGACAATTACTATACTCATTACTCTTATTATTATCAATCTAACTCATATTATTAGCCATATTATGCTTGTATGATCGATAGGACGACAATTACTATACTCATTACTCTTATTATTATCAATCTAACTCATATTATTAGGCATATTATGCTTATATGATCGATATAACGACAATTACTATACTTATTACTCTCATTATTATCAATCTAACTCATATTATTAGCCATATTGTGCTTATATGATCGATAGAACGACAATTACTGTACTTATTACTCTTATTATTATCAATCTAACTCACATTATTAGCCATATTATGCTTATATGATCGATAGGACGACAATTACTATACTCATTACTCTTATTATTATCAATCTAACTCATATTAGTAGCCATATTATGCTTATATGATCGATAGGACGACAATTACTATACTCATTACTCTTATCATTATCAATCTAAATCATAGTATTAGCCATATTATGCTTATATGATCGATATAACGACAATTACTATACTTATTACACTCACTGTTATCAAACTAACTCATATTATTAGCCATATTATGGTTATATGACCGATAGAACGACAATTACTATACTTATTACACTCACTATTATCAATCTAACTCATATTATTAGCCATATTATGGTGATATGACCGATAGAACGACAATTACTATGCTTATTACTCTTATTATTATCAATCTAACTCATATTATTAGCCATATTATGCTTATATGATCGATAGGACGACAATTACTATACTCATTACTCTTACTATTATCAATCTAACTCATATTATTAGCCATATTATGCTTATATGATCGATATAACGACAATTACTATACTTATTACTCTCATTATTATCAATCTAACTCATATTATTAGCCATATTATGGTTATATCACCGATAGAACGACAATTACTATGCTTATTACTCTTATTATTATCAATCTAACTCATATTATTAGCCATATTATGCTTATATGATCGATATAACGACAATTACTATACTTATTACTCTCATTATTATCAATCTAACTCATATTATTAGCCATATTATGGTTATATGACCGATAGAACGACAATTACTATACTTATTACACTCACTGTTATCAAACTAACTCATATTATTAGCCATATTATGGTTATATGACCGATAGAACGACAATTACTATACTTATTACACTCACTATTATCAATCTAACTCATATTATTAGCCATATTATGCTTAAATGATCGATAGGACGACAATTACTATACTCATTACTCTTATTATTATCAATCTAACTCATATTATTAGCCATATTATGCTTATATGATCGATATAACGACAATTACTATACTTATTACTCTCATTATTATCAATCTAACTCATATTATTAGCCATATTATGGTTATATCACCGATAGAACGACAATTACTATGCTTATTACTCTTATTATTATCAATCTAACTCATATTATTAGCCATATTATGCTTAAATGATCGATAGGACGACAATTACTAAACTCATTACTCTTATTATTATCAATCTAACTCATATTATTAGCCATATTATGCTTATATGATCGATAGGACGACAATTACTATACTCATTACTCTTATTATTATCAATCTAACTCATATTATTAGCCATATTATGCTTATATGATCGATATAACGACAATTACTATACTTATTACACTCACTGTTATCAATCTAACTCATATTATTAGCCATATTATGCTTATATGATCGATAGGACGACAATTACTATACTCATTACTCTTATTATTATCAATCTAACTCATATTATTAGCCATATTATGCTTATATGATCGATAGGACGACAATAACTATACTCATTACTCTTATTATTATCAGTCTAACTCATATTATTAGCCATATTATGCTTGTATGATCGATAGGACGACAATTACTATACTCATTACTCTTATTATTATCAATCTAACTCATATTATTAGGCATATTATGCTTATATGATCGATATAACGACAATTACTATTCTTATTACTCTCATTATTATCAATCTAACTCATATTATTAGCCATATTGTGCTTATATGATCGATAGGACGACAATTACTATACTTATTACTCTTATTATTATCAATCTAACTCACATTATTAGCCATATTATGCTTATATGATCGATAGGACGACAATTACTATACATATTACTCTCATTATTATCAATCTAACTCATATTATTAGCCATATTGTGCTTATATGATCGATAGAACGACAATTACTATACTTATTACTCTTATTATTATCAATCCAACTCATATTATTAGCCATATTATGCTTATATGATCGATAGGACGACAATTACTATACTCATTACTCTTATTATTATCAATCCAACTCATATTATTAGCCATATTATGCTTATATGATCGATAGGACGACAATTACTATACTCATTACTCTTATTATTATCAATCTAACTCATATTATTAGCCATATTATGCTTGTATGATCGATAGGACGACAATTACTATACTCATTACTCTTATTATTATCAATCTAACTCATATTATTAGGCATATTATGCTTATATGATCGATATAACGACAATTACTATACTTATTACTCTCATTATTATCAATCTAACTCATATTATTAGCCATATTGTGCTTATATGATCGATAGAACGACAATTACTGTACTTATTACTCTTATTATTATCAATCTAACTCACATTATTAGCCATATTATGCTTATATGATCGATAGGACGACAATTACTATACTCATTACTCTTATTATTATCAATCTAACTCATATTAGTAGCCATATTATGCTTATATGATCGATAGGACGACAATTACTATACTCATTACTCTTATCATTATCAATCTAAATCATAGTATTAGCCATATTATGCTTATATGATCGATATAACGACAATTACTATACTTATTACACTCACTGTTATCAAACTAACTCATATTATTAGCCATATTATGGTTATATGACCGATAGAACGACAATTACTATACTTATTACACTCACTATTATCAATCTAACTCATATTATTAGCCATATTATGGTGATATGACCGATAGAACGACAATTACTATGCTTATTACTCTTATTATTATCAATCTAACTCATATTATTAGCCATATTATGCTTATATGATCGATAGGACGACAATTACTATACTCATTACTCTTACTATTATCAATCTAACTCATATTATTAGCCATATTATGCTTATATGATCGATATAACGACAATTACTATACTTATTACTCTCATTATTATCAATCTAACTCATATTATTAGCCATATTATGGTTATATCACCGATAGAACGACAATTACTATGCTTATTACTCTTATTATTATCAATCTAACTCATATTATTAGCCATATTATGCTTATATGATCGATATAACGACAATTACTATACTTATTACTCTCATTATTATCAATCTAACTCATATTATTAGCCATATTATGGTTATATGACCGATAGAACGACAATTACTATACTTATTACACTCACTGTTATCAAACTAACTCATATTATTAGCCATATTATGGTTATATGACCGATAGAACGACAATTACTATACTTATTACACTCACTATTATCAATCTAACTCATATTATTAGCCATATTATGCTTAAATGATCGATAGGACGACAATTACTATACTCATTACTCTTATTATTATCAATCTAACTCATATTATTAGCCATATTATGCTTATATGATCGATAGGACGACAATTACTATACTCATTACTCTTATTATTATCAATCTAACTCATATTATTAGGCATATTATGCTTATATGATCGATATAACGACAATTACTATACTTATTACACTCACTGTTATCAATCCAACTCATATTACTAGCCATATTATGGTTATATGACCGATAGAAGGACAATTACTATACTTATTACTCTTATTATTATCAATCTAACTCATATTATTAGCCATATTATGCTTATATGATCGATAGGACGACAATTACTATACTCATTACTCTTATTATTATCAATCTAACTCATATTATTAGCCATATTATGCTTATATGATCGATAGGACGACAATTACTATACTCATTACTCTTACTATTATCAATCTAACTCATATTATTAGCCATATTATGCTTATATGATCGATATAACGACAATTACTATACTTATTACTCTCATTATTATCAATCTAACTCATATTATTAGCCATATTATGGTTATATCACCGATAGAACGACAATTACTATGCTTATTACTCTTATTATTATCAATCTAACTCATATTATTAGCCATATTATGCTTATATGATCGATATAACGACAATTACTATACTTATTACTCTCATTATTATCAATCTAACTCATATTATTAGCCATATTATGGTTATATGACCGATAGAACGACAATTACTATACTTATTACACTCACTGTTATCAAACTAACTCATATTATTAGCCATATTATGGTTATATGACCGATAGAACGACAATTACTATACTTATTACACTCACTATTATCAATCTAACTCATATTATTAGCCATATTATGCTTAAATGATCGATAGGACGACAATTACTATACTCATTACTCTTATTATTATCAATCTAACTCATATTATTAGCCATATTATGCTTATATGATCGATAGGACGACAATTACTATACTCATTACTCTTATTATTATCAATCTAACTCATATTATTAGGCATATTATGCTTATATGATCGATATAACGACAATTACTATACTTATTACACTCACTGTTATCAATCCAACTCATATTACTAGCCATATTATGGTTATATGACCGATAGAAGGACAATTACTATACTTATTACTCTCATTATTATCAATCTAACTCATATTATTAGCCATATTATGGTTATATCACCGATAGAACGACAATTACTATGCTTATTACTCTTATTATTATCAATCTAACTCATATTATTAGCCATATTATGCTTATATGACCGATAGAACGACAATTACTATACTTATTACACTCACTGTTATCAAACTAACTCATATTATTAGCCATATTATGGTTATATGACCGATAGAACGACAATTACTATACTTATTACACTCACTATTATCAATCTAACTCATATTATTAGCCATATTATGCTTAAATGATCGATAGGACGACAATTACTATACTCATTACTCTTATTATTATCAGTCTAACTCATATTATTAGCCATATTATGCTTGTATGATCGATAGGACGACAATTACTATACTCATTACTCTTATTATTATCAATCTAACTCATATTATTAGGCATATTATGCTTATATGATCGATATAACGACAATTACTATACTTATTACTCTCATTATTATCAATCTAACTCATATTATTAGCCATATTGTGCTTATATGATCGATAGAACGACAATTACTATACTTATTACTCTTATTATTATCAATCTAACTCACATTATTAGCCATATTATGCTTATATGATCGATAGGACGACAATTACTATACATATTACTCTCATTATTATCAATCTAACTCATATTATTAGCCATATTGTGCTTATATGATCGATAGAACGACAATTACTATACTTATTACTCTTATTATTATCAATCCAACTCATATTATTAGCCATATTATGCTTATATGATCGATAGAACGACAATTACTATACTTATTACTCTTATTATTATCAATCTAACTCACATTATTAGCCATATTATGCTTATATGATCGATAGGACGACAATTACTATACATATTACTCTCATTATTATCAATCTAACTCATATTATTAGCCATATTGTGCTTATATGATCGATAGAACGACAATTACTATACTTATTACTCTTATTATTATCAATCCAACTCATATTATTAGCCATATTATGCTTATATGATCGATAGGAGGACAATTACTATACTCATTACTCTTATTATTATCAATCTAACTCATATTATTAGCCATATTATGCTTATATGATCGATAGGACGCCAGTTACTATACTCATTACTCTTATCATTATCAATCTAAATCATATTATTAGCCATATTATGCTTATATGATCGATATAACGACAATTACTATACTTATTACACTCACTGTTATCAATCTAACTCATATTATTAGCCATATTGTGCTTATATGATCGATAGAACGACAATTACTATACTCATTACTCTTATTATTATCAATCTAACTCATATTATTAGCCATATTATGCTTATATGATCGATATAACGACAATTACTATACTTATTACTCTCATTATTATCAATCTAACTCATATTATTAGCCATATTATGGTTATATCACCGATAGAACGACAATTACTATGCTTATTACTCTTATTATTATCAATCTAACTCATATTATTAGCCATATTATGCTTATATGATCGATAGAACGACAATTACTATACTTATTACTCTCATTATTATCAACCTAACTCATATTATTAGCCATATTATGCTTATATGATCGATAGGACGACAATTACTATACTCATTACTCTTATTATTATCAATCTAACTCATATTATTAGCCATATTATGCTTACATGATCGATAGGACGACAATTACTATACTCATTACTCTTATTATTATCAATCTAACTCATATTATTAGGCATATTATGCTTATATGATCGATATAACGACAATTACTATACTTATTACTCTCATTATTATCAATCTAACTCATATTATTAGCCATATTGTGCTTATATGATCGATAGAACGACAATTGCTATACTTATTACTCTTATTATTATCAATCTAACTCATATTATTAGCCATATTATGCTTATATGATCGATAGGACGACAATTACTATACTCATTACTCTTATTATTATCAGTCTAACTCATATTATTAGCCATATTATGCTTGTATGATCGATAGGACGACAATTACTATACTCATTACTCTTATTATTATCAATCTAACTCATATTATTAGGCATATTATGCTTATATGATCGATATAACGACAATTACTATTCTTATTACTCTCATTATTATCAATCTAACTCATATTATTAGCCATATTGTGCTTATATGATCGATAGAACGACAATTACTATACTTATTACTCTTATTATTATCAATCTAACTCACATTATTAGCCATATTATGCTTATATGATCGATAGGACGACAATTACTATACATATTACTCTCATTATTATCAATCTAACTCATATTATTAGCCATATTGTGCTTATATGATCGATAGAACGACAATTACTATACTTATTACTCTTATTATTATCAATCCAACTCATATTATTAGCCATATTATGCTTATATGATCGATAGGACGACAATTACTATACTCATTACTCTTATTATTATCAATCCAACTCATATTATTAGCCATATTATGCTTATATGATCGATAGGACGACAATTACTATACTCATTACTCTTATTATTATCAATCTAACTCATATTATTAGCCATATTATGCTTATATGATCGATAGAACGACAATTACTATACTTATTACTCTTATTATTATCAATCCAACTCATATTATTAGCCATATTATGCTTATATGATCGATAGGACGACAATTACTATACTCATTACTCTTATTATTATCAATCTAACTCATATTATTAGCCATATTATGCTTATATGATCGATAGGACGACAATTACTATACTCATTACTCTTATCATTATCAATCTAAATCATATTATTAGCCATATTATGCTTATATGATCGATATAACGACAATTACTATACTTATTACACTCACTGTTATCAAACTAACTCATATTATTAGCCATATTATGGTTATATGACCGATAGAACGACAATTACTATACTTATTACACTCACTATTATCAATCTAACTCATATTATTAGCCATATTATGGTGATATGACCGATAGAACGACAATTACTATGCTTATTACTCTTATTATTATCAATCTAACTCATATTATTAGCCATATTATGCTTATATGATCGATAGGACGACAATTACTATACTCATTACTCTTACTATTATCAATCTAACTCATATTATTAGCCATATTATGCTTATATGATCGATATAACGACAATTACTATACTTATTACTCTCATTATTATCAATCTAACTCATATTATTAGCCATATTATGGTTATATCACCGATAGAACGACAATTACTATGCTTATTACTCTTATTATTATCAATCTAACTCATATTATTAGCATATTATGCTTAAATGATCGATAGGACGACAATTACTATACTCATTACTCTTATTATTATCAATCTAACTCATATTATTAGCCATATTATGCTTATATGATCGATAGGACGACAATTACTATACTCATTACTCTTATTATTATCAATCTAACTCATATTATTAGGCATATTATGCTTATATGATCGATATAACGACAATTACTATACTTATTACACTCACTGTTATCAATCCAACTCATATTACTAGCCATATTATGGTTATATGACCGATAGATGGACAATTACCATACTTATTACTCTTATTATTATCAATCTAACTCATATTATTAGCCATATTATGCTTATATGATCGATAGGACGACAATTACTATACTCATTACTCTTATTATTATCAATCTAACTCATATTATTAGCCATATTATGCTTATATGATCGATATAACGACAATTACTATACTTATTACACTCACTGTTATCAATCTAACTCATATTATTAGCCATATTATGCTTATATGATCGATAGGACGACAATTACTATACTCATTACTCTTATTATTATCAATCTAACTCATATTATTAGCCATATTATGCTTATATGATCGATAGGACGACAATAACTATACTCATTACTCTTATTATTATCAGTCTAACTCATATTATTAGCCATATTATGCTTGTATGATCGATAGGACGACAATTACTATACTCATTACTCTCATTATTATCAATCTAACTCATATTATTAGCCATATTGTGCTTATATGATCGATAGAACGACAATTACTATACTTATTACTCTTATTATTATCAATCTAACTCACATTATTAGCCATATTATGCTTATATGATCGATAGGACGACAATTACTATACATATTACTCTCATTATTATCAATCTAACTCATATTATTAGCCATATTGTGCTTATATGATCGATAGAACGACAATTACTATACTTATTACTCTTATTATTATCAATCCAACTCATATTATTAGCCATATTATGCTTATATGATCGATAGGACGACAATTACTATACTCATTACTCTTATTATTATCAATCCAACTCATATTATTAGCCATATTATGCTTATATGATCGATAGGACGACAATTACTATACTCATTACTCTTATTATTATCAATCTAACTCATATTATTAGCCATATTATGCTTATATGATCGATAGAACGACAATTACTATACTTATTACTCTTATTATTATCAATCCAACTCATATTATTAGCCATATTATGCTTATATGATCGATAGGACGACAATTACTATACTCATTACTCTTATTATTATCAATCTAACTCATATTATTAGCCATATTATGCTTATATGATCGATAGGACGACAATTACTATACTCATTACTCTTATCATTATCAATCTAAATCATATTATTAGCCATATTATGCTTATATGATCGATATAACGACAATTACTATACTTATTACACTCACTGTTATCAAACTAACTCATATTATTAGCCATATTATGGTTATATGACCGATAGAACGACAATTACTATACTTATTACACTCACTATTATCAATCTAACTCATATTATTAGCCATATTATGGTGATATGACCGATAGAACGACAATTACTATGCTTATTACTCTTATTATTATCAATCTAACTCATATTATTAGCCATATTATGCTTATATGATCGATAGGACGACAATTACTATACTCATTACTCTTACTATTATCAATCTAACTCATATTATTAGCCATATTATGCTTATATGATCGATATAACGACAATTACTATACTTATTACTCTCATTATTATCAATCTAACTCATATTATTAGCCATATTATGGTTATATCACCGATAGAACGACAATTACTATGCTTATTACTCTTATTATTATCAATCTAACTCATATTATTAGCATATTATGCTTAAATGATCGATAGGACGACAATTACTATACTCATTACTCTTATTATTATCAATCTAACTCATATTATTAGCCATATTATGCTTATATGATCGATAGGACGACAATTACTATACTCATTACTCTTATTATTATCAATCTAACTCATATTATTAGGCATATTATGCTTATATGATCGATATAACGACAATTACTATACTTATTACACTCACTGTTATCAATCCAACTCATATTACTAGCCATATTATGGTTATATGACCGATAGATGGACAATTACCATACTTATTACTCTTATTATTATCAATCTAACTCATATTATTAGCCATATTATGCTTATATGATCGATAGGACGACAATTACTATACTCATTACTCTTATTATTATCAATCTAACTCATATTATTAGCCATATTATGCTTATATGATCGATATAACGACAATTACTATACTTATTACACTCACTGTTATCAATCTAACTCATATTATTAGCCATATTATGCTTATATGATCGATAGGACGACAATTACTATACTCATTACTCTTATTATTATCAATCTAACTCATATTATTAGCCATATTATGCTTATATGATCGATAGGACGACAATAACTATACTCATTACTCTTATTATTATCAGTCTAACTCATATTATTAGCCATATTATGCTTGTATGATCGATAGGACGACAATTACTATACTCATTACTCTTATTATTATCAATCTAACTCATATTATTAGGCATATTATGCTTATATGATCGATATAACGACAATTACTATTCTCATTACTCTCATTATTATCAATCTAACTCATATTATTAGCCATATTGTGCTTATATGATCGATAGAACGACAATTACTATACTTATTACTCTTATTATTATCAATCTAACTCACATTATTAGCCATATTATGCTTATATGATCGATAGGACGACAATTACTATACATATTACTCTCATTATTATCAATCTAACTCATATTATTAGCCATATTGTGCTTATATGATCGATAGAACGACAATTACTATACTTATTACTCTTATTATTATCAATCCAACTCATATTATTAGCCATATTATGCTTATATGATCGATAGGACGACAATTACTATACTCATTACTCTTATTATTATCAATCCAACTCATATTATTAGCCATATTATGCTTATATGATCGATAGGACGACAATTACTATACTCATTACTCTTATTATTATCAATCTAACTCATATTATTAGCCATATTATGCTTGTATGATCGATAGGACGACAATTACTATACTCATTACTCTTATTATTATCAATCTAACTCATATTATTAGGCATATTATGCTTATATGATCGATATAACGACAATTACTATACTTATTACTCTCATTATTATCAATCTAACTCATATTATTAGCCATATTGTGCTTATATGATCGATAGAACGACAATTACTGTACTTATTACTCTTATTATTATCAATCTAACTCACATTATTAGCCATATTATGCTTATATGATCGATAGGACGACAATTACTATACTCATTACTCTTATTATTATCAATCTAACTCATATTATTAGCCATATTATGCTTATATGATCGATAGGACGACAATTACTATACTCATTACTCTTATCATTATCAATCTAAATCATATTATTAGCCATATTATGCTTATATGATCGATATAACGACAATTACTATACTTATTACACTCACTGTTATCAAACTAACTCATATTATTAGCCATATTATGGTTATGTGACCGATAGAACGACAATTACTATACTTATTACACTCACTATTATCAATCTAACTCATATTATTAGCCATATTATGGTGATATGACCGATAGAACGACAATTACTATGCTTATTACTCTTATTATTATCAATCTAACTCATATTATTAGCCATATTATGCTTATATGATCGATAGGACGACAATTACTATACTCATTACTCTTACTATTATCAATCTAACTCATATTATTAGCCATATTATGCTTATATGATCGATATAACGACAATTACTATACTTATTACTCTCATTATTATCAATCTAACTCATATTATTAGCCATATTATGGTTATATCACCGATAGAACGACAATTACTATGCTTATTACTCTTATTATTATCAATCTAACTCATATTATTAGCCATATTATGCTTATATGATCGATATAACGACAATTACTATACTTATTACTCTCATTATTATCAATCTAACTCATATTATTAGCCATATTATGGTTATATCACCGATAGAACGACAATTACTATGCTTATTACTCTTATTATTATCAATCTAACTCATATTATTAGCCATATTATGCTTAAATGATCGATAGGACGACAATTACTATACTCATTACTCTTATTATTATCAATCTAACTCATATTATTAGCCATATTATGCTTATATGATCGATAGGACGACAATTACTATACTCATTACTCTTATTATTATCAATCTAACTCATATTATTAGCCATATTATGCTTATATGATCGATAGGACGACAATTACTATACTCATTACTCTTATCATTATCAATCTAAATCATATTATTAGCCATATTATGCTTATATGATCGATATAACGACAATTACTATACTTATTACACTCACTGTTATCAATCCAACTCATATTACTAGCCATATTATGGTTATATGACCGATAGATGGACAATTACTATACTTATTACTCTTATTATTATCAATCTAACTCATATTATTAGCCATATTATGCTTATATGATCGATAGGACGACAATTACTATACTCATTACTCTTATTATTATCAATCTAACTCATATTATTAGCCATATTATGCTTATATGATCGATATAACGACAATTACTATACTTATTACACTCACTGTTATCAATCTAACTCATATTATTAGCCATATTATGCTTATATGATCGATAGGACGACAATTACTATACTCATTACTCTTATTATTATCAATCTAACTCATATTATTAGCCATATTATGCTTATATGATCGATAGGACGACAATAACTATACTCATTACTCTTATTATTATCAGTCTAACTCATATTATTAGCCATATTATGCTTGTATGATCGATAGGACGACAATTACTATACTCATTACTCTTATTATTATCAATCTAACTCATATTATTAGGCATATTATGCTTATATGATCGATAGAACGACAATTACTGTACTTATTACTCTTATTATTATCAATCTAACTCACATTATTAGCCATATTATGCTTATATGATCGATAGGACGACAATTACTATACTCATTACTCTTATTATTATCAATCTAACTCATATTATTAGCCATATTATGCTTATATGATCGATAGGACGACAATTACTATACTCATTACTCTTATCATTATCAATCTAAATCATATTATAAGCCATATTATGCTTATATGATCGATATAACGACAATTACTATACTTATTACACTCACTGTTATCAAAATAACTCATATTATTAGCCATATTATGGTTATGTGACCGATAGAACGACAATTACTATACTTATTACACTCACTATTATCAATCTAACTCATATTATTAGCCATATTATGGTGATATGACCGATAGAACGACAATTACTATGCTTATTACTCTTATTATTATCAATCTAACTCATATTATTAGCCATATTATGCTTATATGATCGATAGGACGACAATTACTATACTCATTACTCTTACTATTATCAATCTAACTCATATTATTAGCCATATTATGCTTATATGATCGATATAACGACAATTACTATACTTATTACTCTCATTATTATCAATCTAACTCATATTATTAGCCATATTATGGTTATATCACCGATAGAACGACAATTACTATGCTTATTACTCTTATTATTATCAATCTAACTCATATTATTAGCCATATTATGCTTATATGATCGATATAACGACAATTACTATACTTATTACTCTCATTATTATCAATCTAACTCATATTATTAGCCATATTATGGTTATATCACCGATAGAACGACAATTACTATGCTTATTACTCTTATTATTATCAATCTAACTCATATTATTAGCCATATTATGCTTAAATGATCGATAGGACGACAATTACTATACTCATTACTCTTATTATTATCAATCTAACTCATATTATTAGCCATATTATGCTTATATGATCGATAGGACGACAATTACTATACTCATTACTCTTATTATTATCAATCTAACTCATATTATTAGGCATATTATGCTTATATGATCGATATAACGACAATTACTATACTTATTACACTCACTGTTATCAATCCAACTCATATTACTAGCCATATTATGGTTATATGACCGATAGAAGGACAATTACTATACTTATTACTCTTATTATTATCAATCTAACTCATATTATTAGCCATATTATGCTTATATGATCGATAGGACGACAATTACTATACTCATTACTCTTCTTATTATCAATCTAACTCATATTATTAGCCATATTATGCTTATATGATCGATATAACGACAATTACTATACTTATTACACACACTGTTATCAATCTAACTCATATTATTAGCCATATTATGCTTATATGATCGATAGGACGACAATTACTATACTCATTACTCTTATTATTATCAATCTAACTCATATTATTAGCCATATTATGCTTATATGATCGATAGGACGACAATAACTATACTCATTACTCTTATTATTATCAGTCTAACTCATATTATTAGCCATATTATGCTTGTATGATCGATAGGACGACAATTACTATACTCATTACTCTTATTATTATCAATCTAACTCATATTATTAGGCATATTATGCTTATATGATCGATATAACGACAATTACTATACTTATTACTCTCATTATTATCAATCTAACTCATATTATTAGCCATATTGTGCTTATATGATCGATAGAACGACAATTACTATACTTATTACTCTTATTATTATCAATCTAACTCACATTATTAGCCATATTATGCTTATATGATCGATAGGACGACAATTACTATACATATTACTCTCATTATTATCAATCTAACTCATATTATTAGCCATATTGTGCTTATATGATCGATAGAACGACAATTACTATACTTATTACTCTTATTATTATCAATCCAACTCATATTATTAGCCATATTATGCTTATATGATCGATAGGACGACAATTACTATACTCATTACTCTTATTATTATCAATCTAACTCATATTATTAGCCATATTATGCTTATATGATCGATAGGACGACAATTACTATACTCATTACTCTTATTATTATCAATCTAACTCATATTATTAGCCATATTATGCTTGTATGATCGATAGGACGACAATTACTATACTCATTACTCTTATTATTATCAATCTAACTCATATTATTAGGCATATTATGCTTATATGATCGATATAACGACAATTACTATACTTATTACTCTCCTATTATCAATCTAACTCATATTATTAGCCATATTGTGCTTATATGATCGATAGAACGACAATTACTGTACTTATTACTCTTATTATTATCAATCTAACTCACATTATTAGCCACATTATGCTTATATGATCGATAGGACGACAATTACTATACTCATTACTCTTATTATTATCAATCTAACTCATATTATTAGCCATATTATGCTTATATGATCGATAGGACGACAATTACTATACTCATTACTCTTATCATTATCAATCTA
Source organism: Megachile rotundata (assembly GCF_050947335.1). Taxonomy (NCBI): domain Eukaryota; kingdom Metazoa; phylum Arthropoda; class Insecta; order Hymenoptera; family Megachilidae; genus Megachile; species Megachile rotundata. The sequence continues at coordinate 218,156 of NW_027473515.1, read as the reverse complement.
AATCATATTATTAGCCATATTATGCTTATATGATCGATATAACGACAATTACTATACTTATTACACTCACTATTATCAATCTAACTCATATTATTAGCCATATTATGGTGATATGACCGATAGAACGACAATTACTATGCTTATTACTCTTATTATTGTCAATCTAACTCATATTATTAGCCATATTATGCTTATATGATCGATAGGACGACAATTACTATACTCATTACTCTTACTATTATCAATCTAACTCATATTATTAGCCATATTATGCTTATATGATCGATATAACGACAATTACTATACTTCTTACTCTCATTATTATCAATCTAACTCATATTATTAGCCATATTATGGTTATATCACCGATAGAACGACAATTACTATGCTTATTACTCTTATTATTATCAATCTAACTCATATTATTAGCCATATTATGCTTAAATGATCGATAGGACGACAATTACTATACTCATTACTCTTATTATTATCAATCTAACTCATATTATTAGCCATATTATGCTTATATGATCGATAGGACGACAATTACTATACTCATTACTCTTATTATTATCAATCTAACTCATATTATTAGCCATATTGTGCTTATATGATCGATAGAACGACAATTACTATACTTATTACTCTTATTATTATCAATCCAACTCATATTATTAGCCATATTATGCTTATATGATCGATAGAACGACAATTACTATACTTATTACTCTTATTATTATCAATCTAACTCACATTATTAGCCATATTATGCTTATATGATCGATAGGACGACAATTACTATACATATTACTCTCATTATTGTCAATCTAACTCATATTATTAGCCATATTGTGCTTATATGATCGATAGAACGACAATTACTATACTTATTACTCTTATTATTATCAATCCAACTCATATTATTAGCCATATTATGCTTATATGATCGATAGGAGGACAATTACTGTACTCATTACTCTTATTATTATCAATCTAACTCATATTATTAGCCATATTATGCTTATATGATCGATAGGACGCCAATTACTATACTCATTACTCTTATCATTATCAATCTAAATCATATTATTAGCCATATTATGCTTATATGATCGATATAACGACAATTACTATACTTATTACACTCACTGTTATCAATCTAACTCATATTATTAGCCATATCGTGCTTATATGATCGATAGAACGACAATTACTATACTCATTACTCTTATTATTATCAATCTAACTCATATTATTAGCCATATTATGCTTATATGATCGATATAACGACAATTACTATACTTATTACTCTCATTATTATCAATCTAACTCATATTATTAGCCATATTATGGTTATATCACCGATAGAACGACAATTACTATGCTTATTACTCTTATTATTATCAATCTAACTCATATTATTAGCCATATTATGCTTATATGATCGATAGAACGACAATTACTATACTTATTACTCTCATTATTATCAACCTAACTCATATTATTAGCCATATTATGCTTATATGATCGATAGGACGACAATTACTATACTCATTACTCTTATTATTATCAATCTAACCATATTATTAGCCATATTATGCTTACATGATCGATAGGACGACAATTACTATACTCATTACTCTTATTATTATCAATCTAACTCATATTATTAGGCATATTATGCTTATATGATCGATATAACGACAATTACTATACTTATTACTCTCATTATTATCAATCTAACTCATATTATTAGCCATATTGTGCTTATATGATCGATAGAACGACAATTACTATACTTATTACTCTTATTATTATCAATCTAACTCATATTATTAGCCATATTATGCTTATATGATCGATAGGACGACAATTACTATACTCATTACTCTTATTATTATCAATCTAACTCATATTATTAGCCATATTATGCTTATATGATCGATATAACGACAATTACTATACTTATTACACACACTGTTATCAATCTAACTCATATTATTAGCCATATTATGCTTATATGATCGATAGGACGACAATTACTATACTCATTACTCTTATTATTATCAATCTAACTCATATTATTAGCCATATTATGCTTACATGATCGATAGGACGACAATTACTATACTCATTACTCTTATTATTATCAATCTAACTCATATTATTAGGCATATTATGCTTATATGATCGATATAACGACAATTACTATACTTATTACTCTCATTATTATCAATCTAACTCATATTATTAGCCATATTGTGCTTATATGATCGATAGAACGACAATTACTATACTTATTACTCTTATTATTATCAATCTAACTCATATTATTAGCCATATTATGCTTATATGATCGATAGGACGACAATTACTATACTCATTACTCTTATTATTATCAATCTAACTCATATTATTAGCCATATTATGCTTATATGATCGATATAACGACAATTACTATACTTATTACACACACTGTTATCAATCTAACTCATATTATTAGCCATATTATGCTTATATGATCGATAGGACGACAATTACTATACTCATTACTCTTATTATTATCAATCTAACTCATATTATTAGCCATATTATGCTTATATGATCGATAGGACGACAATAACTATACTCATTACTCTTATTATTATCAGTCTAACTCATATTATTAGCCATATTATGCTTGTATGATCGATAGGACGACAATTACTATACTCATTACTCTTATTATTATCAATCTAACTCATATTATTAGGCATATTATGCTTATATGATCGATATAACGACAATTACTATACTTATTACTCTCATTATTATCAATCTAACTCATATTATTAGCCATATTGTGCTTATATGATCGATAGAACGACAATTACTATACTTATTACTCTTATTATTATCAATCTAACTCACATTATTAGCCATATTATGCTTATATGATCGATAGGACGACAATTACTATACATATTACTCTCATTATTATCAATCTAACTCATATTATTAGCCATATTGTGCTTATATGATCGATAGAATGACAATTACTATACTTATTACTCTTATTATTATCAATCCAACTCATATTATTAGCCATATTATGCTTATATGATCGATAGGACGACAATTACTATACTCATTACTCTTATTATTATCAATCTAACTCATATTATTAGCCATATTATGCTTATATGATCGATAGGACGACAATTACTATACTCATTACTCTTATTATTATCAATCTAACTCATATTATTAGCCATATTATGCTTGTATGATCGATAGGACGACAATTACTATACTCATTACTCTTATTATTATCAATCTAACTCATATTATTAGGCATATTATGCTTATATGATCGATATAACGACAATTACTATACTTATTACTCTCCTATTATCAATCTAACTCATATTATTAGCCATATTGTGCTTATATGATCGATAGAACGACAATTACTGTACTTATTACTCTTATTATTATCAATCTAACTCACATTATTAGCCACATTATGCTTATATGATCGATAGGACGACAATTACTATACTCATTACTCTTATTATTATCAATCTAACTCATATTATTAGCCATATTATGCTTATATGATCGATAGGACGACAATTACTATACTCATTACTCTTATCATTATCAATCTAAATCATATTATTAGCCATATTATGCTTATATGATCGATATAACGACAATTACTATACTTATTACACTCACTATTATCAATCTAACTCATATTATTAGCCATATTATGGTGATATGACCGATAGAACGACAATTACTATGCTTATTACTCTTATTATTATCAATCTAACTCATATTATTAGCCATATTATGCTTATATGATCGATAGGACGACAATTACTATACTCATTACTCTTACTATTATCAATCTAACTCATATTATTAGCCATATTATGCTTATATGATCGATATAACGACAATTACTATACTTCTTACTCTCATTATTATCAATCTAACTCATATTATTAGCCATATTATGGTTATATCACCGATAGAACGACAATTACTATGCTTATTACTCTTATTATTATCAATCTAACTCATATTATTAGCCATATTATGCTTAAATGATCGATAGGACGACAATTACTATACTCATTACTCTTATTATTATCAATCTAACTCATATTATTAGCCATATTATGCTTATATGATCGATAGGACGACAATTACTATACTCATTACTCTTATTATTATCAATCTAACTCATATTATTAGCCATATTGTGCTTATATGATCGATAGAACGACAATTACTATACTTATTACTCTTATTATTATCAATCCAACTCATATTATTAGCCATATTATGCTTATATGATCGATAGAACGACAATTACTATACTTATTACTCTTATTATTATCAATCTAACTCACATTATTAGCCATATTATGCTTATATGATCGATAGGACGACAATTACTATACATATTACTCTCATTATTATCAATCTAACTCATATTATTAGCCATATTGTGCTTATATGATCGATAGAACGACAATTACTATACTTATTACTCTTATTATTATCAATCCAACTCATATTATTAGCCATATTATGCTTATATGATCGATAGGAGGACAATTACTATACTCATTACTCTTATTATTATCAATCTAACTCATATTATTAGCCATATTATGCTTATATGATCGATAGGACGCCAATTACTATACTCATTACTCTTATCATTATCAATCTAAATCATATTATTAGCCATATTATGCTTATATGATCGATATAACGACAATTACTATACTTATTACACTCACTGTTATCAATCTAACTCATATTATTAGCCATATCGTGCTTATATGATCGATAGAACGACAATTACTATACTCATTACTCTTATTATTATCAATCTAACTCATATTATTAGCCATATTATGCTTATATGATCGATATAACGACAATTACTATACTTATTACTCTCATTATTATCAATCTAACTCATATTATTAGCCATATTATGGTTATATCACCGATAGAACGACAATTACTATGCTTATTACTCTTATTATTATCAATCTAACTCATATTATTAGCCATATTATGCTTATATGATCGATAGAACGACAATTACTATACTTATTACTCTCATTATTATCAACCTAACTCATATTATTAGCCATATTATGCTTATATGATCGATAGGACGACAATTACTATACTCATTTCTCTTATTATTATCAATCTAACTCATATTATTAGCCATATTATGCTTACATGATCGATAGGACGACAATTACTATACTCATTACTCTTATTATTATCAATCTAACTCATATTATTAGGCATATTATGCTTATATGATCGATATAACGACAATTACTATACTTATTACTCTCATTATTATCAATCTAACTCATATTATTAGCCATATTGTGCTTATATGATCGATAGAACGACAATTACTATACTTATTGCTCTTATTATTATCAATCTAACTCATATTATTAGCCATATTATGCTTATATGATCGATAGGACGACAATTACTATACTCATTACTCTTATTATTATCAATCTAACTCATATTATTAGCCATATTATGCTTATATGATCGATATAACGACAATTACTATACTTATTACACTCACTGTTATCAATCTAACTCATATTATTAGCCATTTTATGCTTATATGATCGATAGGACGACAATTACTATACTCATTACTCTTATTATTATCAATCTAACTCATATTATTAGCCATATTATGCTTATATGATCGATAGGGCGACAATAACTATACTCATTACTCTTATTATTATCAATCTAACTCATATTATTAGCCATATTATGCTTATATGATCGATAGGACGACAATTACTATACTCATTACTCTTATTATTATCAATCTAACTCATATTATTAGCCATATTGTGCTTATATGATCGATAGAACGACAATTACTATACTTATTACTCTTATTATTATCAATCCAACTCATATTATTAGCCATATTATGCTTATATGATCGATAGAACGACAATTACTATACTTATTACTCTTATTATTATCAATCTAACTCACATTATTAGCCATATTATGCTTATATGATCGATAGGACGACAATTACTATACATATTACTCTCATTATTATCAATCTAACTCATATTATTAGCCATATTGTGCTTATATGATCGATAGAACGACAATTACTATACTTATTACTCTTATTATTATCAATCCAACTCATATTGTTAGCCATATTATGCTTATATGATCGATAGGAGGACAATTACTATACTCATTACTCTTATTATTATCAATCTAACTCATATTATTAGCCATATTATGCTTATATGATCGATAGGACGCCAATTACTATACTCATTACTCTTATCATTATCAATCTAAATCATATTATTAGCCATATTATGCTTATATGATCGATATAACGACAATTACTATACTTATTACACTCACTGTTATCAATCTAACTCATATTATTAGCCATATCGTGCTTATATGATCGATAGAACGACAATTACTATACTCATTACTCTTATTATTATCAATCTAACTCATATTATTAGCCATATTATGCTTATATGATCGATATAACGACAATTACTATACTTATTACTCTCATTATTATCAATCTAACTCATATTATTAGCCATATTATGGTTATATCACCGATAGAACGACAATTACTATGCTTATTACTCTTATTATTATCAATCTAACTCATATTATTAGCCATATTATGCTTATATGATCGATATAACGACAATTACTATACTTATTACTCTCATTATTATCAATCTAACTCATATTATTAGCCATATTATGGTTATATCACCGATAGAACGACAATTACTATGCTTATTACTCTTATTATTATCAATCTAACTCATATTATTAGCCATATTATGCTTATATGATCGATATAACGACAATTACTATACTTATTACACTCACTATTATCAATCTAACTCATATTATTAGCCATATTATGGTGATATGACCGATAGAACGACAATTACTATGCTTATTACTCTTATTATTATCAATCTAACTCATATTATTAGCCATATTATGCTTATATGATCGATAGAACGACAATTACTATACTTATTACTCTTATTATTATCAATCTAACTCACATTATTAGCCATATTATGCTTATATGATCGATAGGACGACAATTACTATACATATTACTCTCATTATTATCAATCTAACTCATATTATTAGCCATATTGTGCTTATATGATCGATAGAACGACAATTACTATACTTATTACTCTTATTATTATCAATCCAACTCATATTATTAGCCATATTATGCTTATATGATCGATAGGAGGACAATTACTATACTCATTACTCTTATTATTATCAATCTAACTCATATTATTAGCCATATTATGCTTATATGATCGATAGGACGCCAATTACTATACTCATTACTCTTATCATTATCAATCTAAATCATATTATTAGCCATATTATGCTTATATGATCGATATAACGACAATTACTATACTTATTACACTCACTGTTATCAATCTAACTCATATTATTAGCCATATCGTGCTTATATGATCGATAGAACGACAATTACTATACTCATTACTCTTATTATTATCAATCTAACTCATATTATTAGCCATATTATGCTTATATGATCGATATAACGACAATTACTATACTTATTACTCTCATTATTATCAATCTAACTCATATTATTAGCCATATTATGGTTATATCACCGATAGAACGACAATTACTATGCTTATTACTCTTATTATTATCAATCTAACTCATATTATTAGCCATATTATGCTTATATGATCGATAGAACGACAATTACTATACTTATTACTCTCATTATTATCAACCTAACTCATATTATTAGCCATATTATGCTTATATGATCGATAGGACGACAATTACTATACTCATTACTCTTATTATTATCAATCTAACTCATATTATTAGCCATATTATGCTTACATGATCGATAGGACGACAATTACTATACTCATTACTCTTATTATTATCAATCTAACTCATATTATTAGGCATATTATGCTTATATGATCGATATAACGACAATTACTATACTTATTACTCTCATTATTATCAATCTAACTCATATTATTAGCCATATTGTGCTTATATGATCGATAGAACGACAATTACTATACTTATTACTCTTATTATTATCAATCTAACTCATATTATTAGCCATATTATGCTTATATGATCGATAGGACGACAATTACTATACTCATTACTCTTATTATTATCAATCTAACTCATATTATTAGCCATATTATGCTTATATGATCGATATAACGACAATTACTATACTTATTACACTCACTGTTATCAATCTAACTCATATTATTAGCCATTTTATGCTTATATGATCGATAGGACGACAATTACTATACTCATTACTCTTATTATTATCAATCTAACTCATATTATTAGCCATATTATGCTTATATGATCGATAGGACGACAATAACTATACTCATTACTCTTATTATTATCAGTCTAACTCATATTATTAGCCATATTATGCTTATATGATCGATAGGACGACAATTACTATACTCATTACTCTTATTATTATCAATCTAACTCATATTATTAGCCATATTATGCTTATATGATCGATATAACGACAATTACTATACTTATTACTCTCATTATTATCAATCTAACTCATATTATTAGCCATATTATGGTTATATCACCGATAGAACGACAATTACTATACTTATTACACTCACTATTATCAATCTAACTCATATTATTAGCCATATTATGGTGATATGACCGATAGAACGACAATTACTATGCTTATTACTCTTATTATTATCAATCTAACTCATATTATTAGCCATATTATGCTTATATGATCGATAGGACGACAATTACTATACTCATTACTCTTACTATTATCAATCTAACTCATATTATTAGCCATATTATGCTTATATGATCGATATAACGACAATTACTATACTTATTACTCTCATTATTATCAATCTAACTCATATTATTAGCCATATTATGGTTATATCACCGATAGAACGACAATTACTATGCTTATTACTCTTATTATTATCAATCTAACTCATATTATTAGCCATATTATGCTTATATGATCGATATAACGACAATTACTATACTTATTACTCTCATTATTATCAATCTAACTCATATTATTAGCCATATTATGGTTATATCACCGATAGAACGACAATTACTATGCTTATTACTCTTATTATTATCAATCTAACTCATATTATTAGCCATATTATGCTTAAATGATCGATAGGACGACAATTACTATACTCATTACTCTTATTATTATCAATCTAACTCATATTATTAGCCATATTATGCTTGTATGATCGATAGGACGACAATTACTATACTCATTACTCTTATTATTATCAATCTAACTCATATTATTAGGCATATTATGCTTATATGATCGATATAACGACAATTACTATACTTATTACTCTCATTATTATCAATCTAACTCATATTATTAGCCATATTGTGCTTATATGATCGATAGAACGACAATTACTGTACTTATTACTCTTATTATTATCAATCTAACTCACATTATTAGCCATATTATGCTTATATGATCGATAGGACGACAATTACTATACTCATTACTCTTATTATTATCAATCTAACTCATATTATTAGCCATATTATGCTTATATGATCGATAGGACGACAATTACTATACTCATTACTCTTATCATTATCAATCTAAATCATATTATTAGCCATATTATGCTTATATGATCGATATAACGACAATTACTATACTTATTACACTCACTGTTATCAAACTAACTCATATTATTAGCCATATTATGGTTATATGACCGATAGAACGACAATTACTATACTTATTACACTCACTATTATCAATCTAACTCATATTATTAGCCATATTATGGTGATATGACCGATAGAACGACAATTACTATGCTTATTACTCTTATTATTATCAATCTAACTCATATTATTAGCCATATTATGCTTATATGATCGATAGGACGACAATTACTATACTCATTACTCTTACTATTATCAATCTAACTCATATTATTAGCCATATTATGCTTATATGATCGATATAACGACAATTACTATACTTATTACTCTCATTATTATCAATCTAACTCATATTATTAGCCATATTATGGTTATATCACCGATAGAACGACAATTACTATGCTTATTACTCTTATTATTATCAATCTAACTCATATTATTAGCCATATTATGCTTATATGATCGATATAACGACAATTACTATACTTATTACTCTCATTATTATCAATCTAACTCATATTATTAGCCATATTATGGTTATATCACCGATAGAACGACAATTACTATGCTTATTACTCTTATTATTATCAATCTAACTCATATTATTAGCCATATTATGCTTAAATGATCGATAGGACGACAATTACTATACTCATTACTCTTATTATTATCAATCTAACTCATATTATTAGCCATATTATGCTTATATGATCGATAGGACGACAATTACTATACTCATTACTCTTATTATTATCAATCTAACTCATATTATTAGGCATATTATGCTTATATGATCGATATAACGACAATTACTATACTTATTACACTCACTGTTATCAATCCAACTCATATTACTAGCCATATTATGGTTATATGACCGATAGAAGGACAATTACTATACTTATTACTCTTATTATTATCAATCTAACTCATATTATTAGCCATATTATGCTTATATGATCGATAGGACGACAATTACTATACTCATTACTCTTCTTATTATCAATCTAACTCATATTATTAGCCATATTATGCTTATATGATCGATATAACGACAATTACTATACTTATTACACTCACTGTTATCAATCTAACTCATATTATTAGCCATATTATGCTTATATGATCGATAGGACGACAATTACTATACTCATTACTCTTATTATTATCAATCTAACTCATATTATTAGCCATATTATGCTTATATGATCGATAGGACGACAATAACTATACTCATTACTCTTATTATTATCAGTCTAACTCATATTATTAGCCATATTATGCTTGTATGATCGATAGGACGACAATTACTATACTCATTACTCTTATTATTATCAATCTAACTCATATTATTAGGCATATTATGCTTATATGATCGATAGGACGACAATTACTATACATATTACTCTCATTATTATCAATCTAACTCATATTATTAGCCATATTGTGCTTATATGATCGATAGAACGACAATTACTATACTTATTACTCTTATTATTATCAATCCAACTCATATTATTAGCCATATTATGCTTATATGATCGATAGGACGACAATTACTATACTCATTACTCTTATTATTATCAATCTAACTCATATTATTAGCCATATTATGCTTATATGATCGATAGGACGACAATTACTATACTCATTACTCTTATCATTATCAATCTAAATCATATTATTAGCCATATTATGCTTATATGATCGATATAACGACAATTACTATACTTATTACACTCACTGTTATCAAACTAACTCATATTATTAGCCATATTATGGTTATATGACCGATAGAACGACAATTACTATACTTATTACACTCACTATTATCAATCTAACTCATATTATTAGCCATATTATGGTGATATGACCGATAGAACGACAATTACTATGCTTATTACTCTTATTATTATCAATCTAACTCATATTATTAGCCATATTATGCTTATATGATCGATAGGACGACAATTACTATACTCATTACTCTTACTATTATCAATCTAACTCATATTATTAGCCATATTATGCTTATATGATCGATATAACGACAATTACTATACTTATTACTCTCATTATTATCAATCTAACTCATATTATTAGCCATATTATGGTTATATCACCGATAGAACGACAATTACTATGCTTATTACTCTTATTATTATCAATCTAACTCATATTATTAGCCATATTATGCTTATATGATCGATATAACGACAATTACTATACTTATTACTCTCATTATTATCAATCTAACTCATATTATTAGCCATATTATGGTTATATCACCGATAGAACGACAATTACTATGCTTATTACTCTTATTATTATCAATCTAACTCATATTATTAGCCATATTATGCTTAAATGATCGATAGGACGACAATTACTATACTCATTACTCTTATTATTATCAATCTAACTCATATTATTAGCCATATTATGCTTATATGATCGATAGGACGACAATTACTATACTCATTACTCTTATTATTATCAATCTAACTCATATTATTAGGCATATTATGCTTATATGATCGATATAACGACAATTACTATACTTATTACACTCACTGTTATCAATCCAACTCATATTACTAGCCATATTATGGTTATATGACCGATAGAAGGACAATTACTATACTTATTACTCTTATTATTATCAATCTAACTCATATTATTAGCCATATTATGCTTATATGATCGATAGGACGACAATTACTATACTCATTACTCTTCTTATTATCAATCTAACTCATATTATTAGCCATATTATGCTTATATGATCGATATAACGACAATTACTATACTTATTACACTCACTGTTATCAATCTAACTCATATTATTAGCCATATTATGCTTATATGATCGATAGGACGACAATTACTATACTCATTACTCTTATTATTATCAATCTAACTCATATTATTAGCCATATTATGCTTATATGATCGATAGGACGACAATAACTATACTCATTACTCTTATTATTATCAGTCTAACTCATATTATTAGCCATATTATGCTTGTATGATCGATAGGACGACAATTACTATACTCATTACTCTTATTATTATCAATCTAACTCATATTATTAGGCATATTATGCTTATATGATCGATATAACGACAATTACTATACTTATTACTCTCATTATTATCAATCTAACTCATATTATTGGCCATATTGTGCTTATATGATCGATAGAACGACAATTACTATACTTATTACTCTTATTATTATCAATCTAACTCACATTATTAGCCATATTATGCTTATATGATCGATAGGACGACAATTACTATACATATTACTCTCATTATTATCAATCTAACTCATATTATTAGCCATATTGTGCTTATATGATCGATAGAACGACAATTACTATACTTATTACTCTTATTATTATCAATCCAACTCATATTATTAGCCATATTATGCTTATATGATCGATAGGACGACAATTACTATACTCATTACTCTTATTATTATCAATCTAACTCATATTATTAGCCATATTATGCTTATATGATCGATAGGACGACAATTACTATACTCATTACTCTTATTATTATCAATCTAACTCATATTATTAGCCATATTATGCTTGTATGATCGATAGGACGACAATTACTATACTCATTACTCTTATTATTATCAATCTAACTCATATTATTAGCCATATTGTGCTTATATGATCGATAGAACGACAATTACTGTACTTATTACTCTTATTATTATCAATCTAACTCACATTATTAGCCACATTATGCTTATATGATCGATAGGACGACAATTACTATACTCATTACTCTTATTATTATCAATCTAACTCATATTATTAACCATATTATGCTTATATGATCGATAGGACGACAATTACTATGCTCATTACTCTTATCATTATCAATCTAAATCATATTATTAGCCATATTATGCTTATATGATCGATATAACGACAATTACTATACTTATTACACTCACTGTTATCAAACTAACTCATATTATTAGCCATATTATGGTTATATGACCGATAGAACGACAATTACTATACTTATTACACTCACTATTATCAATCTAACTCATATTATTAGCCATATTATGGTGATATGACCGATAGAACGACAATTACTATGCTTATTACTCTTATTATTATCAATCTAACTCATATTATTAGCCATATTATGCTTATATGATCGATAGGACGACAATTACTATACTCATTACTCTTACTATTATCAATCTAACTCATATTATTAGCCATATTATGCTTATATGATCGATATAACGACAATTACTATACTTCTTACTCTCATTATTATCAATCTAACTCATATTATTAGCCATATTATGGTTATATCACCGATAGAACGACAATTACTATGCTTATTACTCTTATTATTATCAATCTAACTCATATTATTAGCCATATTATGCTTATATGATCGATATAACGACAATTACTATACTTATTACTCTCATTATTATCAATCTAACTCATATTATTAGCCATATTATGGTTATATCACCGATAGAACGACAATTACTATGCTTATTACTCTTATTATTATCAATCTAACTCATATTATTAGCCATATTATGCTTAAATGATCGATAGGACGACAATTACTATACTCATTACTCTTATTATTATCAATCTAACTCATATTATTAGCCATATTATGCTTATATGATCGATAGGACGACAATTACTATACTCATTACTCTTATTATTATCAATCTAACTCATATTATTAGCCATATTATGCTTATATGATCGATATAACGACAATTACTATACTTATTACACTCACTGTTATCAATCTAACTCATATTATTAGCCATATTATGCTTATATGATCGATAGGACGACAATTACTATACTCATTACTCTTATTATTATCAATCTAACTCATATTATTAGCCATATTGTGCTTATATGATCGATAGAACGACAATTACTATACTTATTACTCTTATTATTATCAATCCAACTCATATTATTAGCCATATTATGCTTATATGATCGATAGAACGACAATTACTATACTTATTACTCTTATTATTATCAATCTAACTCACATTATTAGCCATATTATGCTTATATGATCGATAGGACGACAATTACTATACTTATTACTCTCATTATTATCAATCTAACTCATATTATTAGCCATATTATGGTTATATCACCGATAGAACGACAATTACTATGCTTATTACTCTTATTATTATCAATCTAACTCATATTATTAGCCATATTATGCTTATATGATCGATATAACGACAATTACTATACTTATTACTCTCATTATTATCAATCTAACTCATATTATTAGCCATATTATGGTTATATCACCGATAGAACGACAATTACTATGCTTATTACTCTTATTATTATCAATCTAACTCATATTATTAGCCATATTATGCTTATATGATCGATATAACGACAATTACTATACTTATTACACTCACTATTATCAATCTAACTCATATTATTAGCCATATTATGGTGATATGACCGATAGAACGACAATTACTATGCTTATTACTCTTATTATTATCAATCTAACTCATATTATTAGCCATATTATGCTTATATGATCGATAGGACGACAATTACTATACTCATTACTCTTACTATTATCAATCTAACTCATATTATTAGCCATATTATGCTTATATGATCGATATAACGACAATTACTATACTTCTTACTCTCATTATTATCAATCTAACTCATATTATTAGCCATATTATGGTTATATCACCGATAGAACGACAATTACTATGCTTATTACTCTTATTATTATCAATCTAACTCATATTATTAGCCATATTATGCTTAAATGATCGATAGGACGACAATTACTATACTCATTACTCTTATTATTATCAATCTAACTCATATTATTAGCCATATTATGCTTATATGATCGATAGGACGACAATTACTATACTCATTACTCTTATTATTATCAATCTAACTCATATTATTAGCCATATTGTGCTTATATGATCGATAGAACGACAATTACTATACTTGTTACTCTTATTATTATCAATCCAACTCATATTATTAGCCATATTATGCTTACATGATCGATAGAACGACAATTACTATACTTATTACTCTTATTATTATCAATCTAACTCACATTATTAGCCATATTATGCTTATATGATCGATAGGACGACAATTACTATACATATTACTCTCATTATTATCAATCTAACTCATATTATTAGCCATATTGTGCTTATATGATCGATAGAACGACAATTACTATACTTATTACTCTTATTATTATCAATCCCACTCATATTGTTAGCCATATTATGCTTATATGATCGATAGGAGGACAATTACTATACTCATTACTCTTATTATTATCAATCTAACTCATATTATTAGCCATATTATGCTTATATGATCGATAGGACGCCAATTACTATACTCATTACTCTTATCATTATCAATCTAAATCATATTATTAGCCATATTATGCTTATATGATCGATATAACGACAATTACTATACTTATTACACTCACTGTTATCAATCTAACTCATATTATTAGCCATATCGTGCTTATATGATCGATAGAACGACAATTACTATACTCATTACTCTTATTATTATCAATCTAACTCATATTATTAGCCATATTATGCTTTATATGATCGATATAACGACAATTACTATACTTATTACTCTCATTATTATCAATCTAACTCATATTATTAGCCATATTATGGTTATATCACCGATAGAACGACAATTACTATGCTTATTACTCTTATTATTATCAATCTAACTCATATTATTAGCCATATTATGCTTATATGATCGATAGAACGACAATTACTATACTTATTACTCTCATTATTATCAACCTAACTCATATTATTAGCCATATTATGCTTATATGATCGATAGGACGACAATTACTATACTCATTACTCTTATTATTATCAATCTAACTCATATTATTAGCCATATTGTGCTTATATGATCGATAGAACGACAATTACTATACTTATTACTCTTATTATTATCAATCTAACTCATATTATTAGCCATATTATGCTTATATGATCGATAGGACGACAATTACTATACTCATTACTCTTATTATTATCAATCTAACTCATATTATTAGCCATATTATGCTTATATGATCGATATAACGACAATTACTATACTTATTACACTCACTGTTATCAATCTAACTCATATTATTAGCCATTTTATGCTTATATGATCGATAGGACGACAATTACTATACTCATTACTCTTATTATTATCAATCTAACTCATATTATTAGCCATATTATGCTTATATGATCGATAGGACGACAATAACTATACTCATTACTCTTATTATTATCAGTCTAACTCATATTATTAGCCATATTATGCTTATATGATCGATAGGACGACAATTACTATACTCATTACTCTTATTATTATCAATCTAACTCATATTATTAGCCATATTATGCTTATATGATCGATATAACGACAATTACTATACTTATTACTCTCATTATTATCAATCTAACTCATATTATTAGCCATATTATGGTTATATCACCGATAGAACGACAATTACTATACTTATTACACTCACTATTATCAATCTAACTCATATTATTAGCCATATTATGGTGATATGACCGATAGAACGACAATTACTATGCTTATTACTCTTATTATTATCAATCTAACTCATATTATTAGCCATATTATGCTTATATGATCGATAGGACGACAATTACTATACTCATTACTCTTACTATTATCAATCTAACTCATATTATTAGCCATATTATGCTTATATGATCGATATAACGACAATTACTATACTTATTACTCTCATTATTATCAATCTAACTCATATTATTAGCCATATTATGGTTATATCACCGATAGAACGACAATTACTATGCTTATTACTCTTATTATTATCAATCTAACTCATATTATTAGCCATACTATGCTTATATGATCGATATAACGACAATTACTATACTTATTACTCTCATTATTATCAATCTAACTCATATTATTAGCCATATTATGGTTATATCACCGATAGAACGACAATTACTATGCTTATTACTCTTATTATTATCAATCTAACTCATATTATTAGCCATATTATGCTTAAATGATCGATAGGACGACAATTACTATACTCATTACTCTTATTATTATCAATCTAACTCATATTATTAGCCATATTATGCTTGTATGATCGATAGGACGACAATTACTATACTCATTACTCTTATTATTATCAATCTAACTCATATTATTAGGCATATTATGCTTATATGATCGATATAACGACAATTACTATACTTATTACTCTCATTATTATCAATCTAACTCATATTATTAGCCATATTGTGCTTATATGATCGATAGAACGACAATTACTGTACTTATTACTCTTATTATTATCAATCTAACTCACATTATTAGCCATATTATGCTTATATGATCGATAGGACGACAATTACTATACTCATTACTCTTATTATTATCAATCTAACTCATATTATTAGCCATATTATGCTTATATGATCGATAGGACGACAATTACTATACTCATTACTCTTATCATTATCAATCTAAATCATATTATTAGCCATATTATGCTTATATGATCGATATAACGACAATTACTATACTTATTACACTCACTGTTATCAAACTAACTCATATTATTAGCCATATTATGGTTATATGACCGATAGAACGACAATTACTATACTTATTACACTCACTATTATCAATCTAACTCATATTATTAGCCATATTATGGTGATATGACCGATAGAACGACAATTACTATGCTTATTACTCTTATTATTATCAATCTAACTCATATTATTAGCCATATTATGCTTATATGATCGATAGGACGACAATTACTATACTCATTACTCTTACTATTATCAATCTAACTCATATTATTAGCCATATTATGCTTATATGATCGATTATAACGACAATTACTATACTTATTACTCTCATTATTATCAATCTAACTCATATTATTAGCCATATTATGGTTATATCACCGATAGAACGACAATTACTATGCTTATTACTCTTATTATTATCAATCTAACTCATATTATTAGCCATATTATGCTTATATGATCGATATAACGACAATTACTATACTTATTACTCTCATTATTATCAATCTAACTCATATTATTAGCCATATTATGGTTATATCACGATAGAACGACAATTACTATGCTTATTACTCTTATTATTATCAATCTAACTCATATTATTAGCCATATTATGCTTAAATGATCGATAGGACGACAATTACTATACTCATTACTCTTATTATTATCAATCTAACTCATATTATTAGCCATATTATGCTTATATGATCGATAGGACGACAATTACTATACTCATTACTCTTATTATTATCAATCTAACTCATATTATTAGGCATATTATGCTTATATGATCGATATAACGACAATTACTATACTTATTACACTCACTGTTATCAATCCAACTCATATTACTAGCCATATTATGGTTATATGACCGATAGAAGGACAATTACTATACTTATTACTCTTATTATTATCAATCTAACTCATATTATTAGCCATATTATGCTTATATGATCGATAGGACGACAATTACTATACTCATTACTCTTCTTATTATCAATCTAACTCATATTATTAGCCATATTATGCTTATATGATCGATATAACGACAATTACTATACTTATTACACTCACTGTTATCAATCTAACTCATATTATTAGCCATATTATGCTTATATGATCGATAGGACGACAATTACTATACTCATTACTCTTATTATTATCAATCTAACTCATATTATTAGCCATATTATGCTTATATGATCGATAGGACGACAATAACTATACTCATTACTCTTATTATTATCAGTCTAACTCATATTATTAGCCATATTATGCTTGTATGATCGATAGGACGACAATTACTATACTCATTACTCTTATTATTATCAATCTAACTCATATTATTAGGCATATTATGCTTATATGATCGATATAACGACAATTACTATACTTATTACTCTCATTATTATCAATCTAACTCATATTATTGGCCATATTGTGCTTATATGATCGATAGAACGACAATTACTATACTTATTACTCTTATTATTATCAATCTAACTCACATTATTAGCCATATTATGCTTATATGATCGATAGGACGACAATTACTATACATATTACTCTCATTATTATCAATCTAACTCATATTATTAGCCATATTGTGCTTATATGATCGATAGAACGACAATTACTATACTTATTACTCTTATTATTATCAATCCAACTCATATTATTAGCCATATTATGCTTATATGATCGATAGGACGACAATTACTATACTCATTACTCTTATTATTATCAATCTAACTCATATTATTAGCCATATTATGCTTATATGATCGATAGGACGACAATTACTATACTCATTACTCTTATTATTATCAATCTAACTCATATTATTAGCCATATTATGCTTGTATGATCGATAGGACGACAATTACTATACTCATTACTCTTATTATTATCAATCTAACTCATATTATTAGCCATATTATGCTTATATGATCGATAGGACGCCAATTACTATACTCATTACTCTTATCATTATCAATCTAAATCATATTATTAGCCATATTATGCTTATATGATCGATATAACGACAATTACTATACTTATTACACTCACTGTTATCAATCTAACTCATATTATTAGCCATATCGTGCTTATATGATCGATAGAACGACAATTACTATACTCATTACTCTTATTATTATCAATCTAACTCATATTATTAGCCATATTATGCTTATATGATCGATATAACGACAATTACTATACTTATTACTCTCATTATTATCAATCTAACTCATATTATTAGCCATATTATGGTTATATCACCGATAGAACGACAATTACTATGCTTATTACTCTTATTATTATCAATCTAACTCATATTATTAGCCATATTATGCTTATATGATCGATATAACGACAATTACTATACTTATTACACTCACTATTATCAATCTAACTCATATTATTAGCCATATTATGGTGATATGACCGATAGAACGACAATTACTATGCTTATTACTCTTATTATTATCAATCTAACTCATATTATTAGCCATATTATGCTTATATGATCGATAGGACGACAATTACTATACTCATTACTCTTACTATTATCAATCTAACTCATATTATTAGCCATATTATGCTTATATGATCGATATAACGACAATTACTATACTTCTTACTCTCATTATTATCAATCTAACTCATATTATTAGCCATATTATGGTTATATCACCGATAGAACGACAATTACTATGCTTATTACTCTTATTATTATCAATCTAACTCATATTATTAGCCATATTATGCTTAAATGATCGATAGGACGACAATTACTATACTCATTACTCTTATTATTATCAATCTAACTCATATTATTAGCCATATTATGCTTATATGATCGATAGGACGACAATTACTATACTCATTACTCTTATTATTATCAATCTAACTCATATTATTAGCCATATTGTGCTTATATGATCGATAGAACGACAATTACTATACTTATTACTCTTATTATTATCAATCCAACTCATATTATTAGCCATATTATGCTTACATGATCGATAGAACGACAATTACTATACTTATTACTCTTATTATTATCAATCTAACTCACATTATTAGCCATATTATGCTTATATGATCGATAGGACGACAATTACTATACATATTACTCTCATTATTATCAATCTAACTCATATTATTAGCCATATTGTGCTTATATGATCGATAGAACGACAATTACTATACTTATTACTCTTATTATTATCAATCCCACTCATATTATTAGCCATATTATGCTTATATGATCGATAGGAGGACAATTACTATACTCATTACTCTTATTATTATCAATCTAACTCATATTATTAGCCATATTATGCTTATATGATCGATAGGACGCCAATTACTATACTCATTACTCTTATCATTATCAATCTAAATCATATTATTAGCCATATTATGCTTATATGATCGATATAACGACAATTACTATACTTATTACACTCACTGTTATCAATCTAACTCATATTATTAGCCATATCGTGCTTATATGATCGATAGAACGACAATTACTATACTCATTACTCTTATTATTATCAATCTAACTCATATTATTAGCCATATTATGCTTATATGATCGATATAACGACAATTACTATACTTATTACTCTCATTATTATCAATCTAACTCATATTATTAGCCATATTATGGTTATATCACCGATAGAACGACAATTACTATGCTTATTACTCTTATTATTATCAATCTAACTCATATTATTAGCCATATTATGCTTATATGATCGATAGAACGACAATTACTATACTTATTACTCTCATTATTATCAACCTAACTCATATTATTAGCCATATTATGCTTATATGATCGATAGGACGACAATTACTATACTCATTACTCTTATTATTATCAATCTAACTCATATTATTAGCCATATTATGCTTACATGATCGATAGGACGACAATTACTATACTCATTACTCTTATTATTATCAATCTAACTCATATTATTAGGCATATTATGCTTATATGATCGATATAACGACAATTACTATACTTATTACTCTCATTATTATCAATCTAACTCATATTATTAGCCATATTGTGCTTATATGATCGATAGAACGACAATTACTATACTTATTACTCTTATTATTATCAATCTAACTCATATTATTAGCCATATTATGCTTATATGATCGATAGGACGACAATTACTATACTCATTACTCTTATTATTATCAATCTAACTCATATTATTAGCCATATTATGCTTACATGATCGATAGGACGACAATTACTATACTCATTACTCTTATTATTATCAATCTAACTCATATTATTAGGCATATTATGCTTATATGATCGATATAACGACAATTACTATACTTATTACACTCACTGTTATCAATCCAACTCATATTACTAGCCATATTATGGTTATATGACCGATAGAAGGACAATTACTATACTTATTACTCTTATTATTATCAATCTAACTCATATTATTAGCCATATTATGCTTATATGATCGATAGGACGACAATTACTATACTCATTACTCTTCTTATTATCAATCTAACTCATATTATTAGCCATATTATGCTTATATGATCGATATAACGACAATTACTATACTTATTACACTCACTGTTATCAATCTAACTCATATTATTAGCCATATTATGCTTATATGATCGATAGGACGACAATTACTATACTCATTACTCTTATTATTATCAATCTAACTCATATTATTAGCCATATTATGCTTATATGATCGATAGGACGACAATAACTATACTCATTACTCTTATTATTATCAGTCTAACTCATATTATTAGCCATATTATGCTTGTATGATCGATAGGACGACAATTACTATACTCATTACTCTTATTATTATCAATCTAACTCATATTATTAGGCATATTATGCTTATATGATCGATATAACGACAATTACTATACTTATTACTCTCATTATTATCAATCTAACTCATATTATTGGCCATATTGTGCTTATATGATCGATAGAACGACAATTACTATACTTATTACTCTTATTATTATCAATCTAACTCACATTATTAGCCATATTATGCTTATATGATCGATAGGACGACAATTACTATACATATTACTCTCATTATTATCAATCTAACTCATATTATTAGCCATATTGTGCTTATATGATCGATAGAACGACAATTACTATACTTATTACTCTTATTATTATCAATCCAACTCATATTATTAGCCATATTATGCTTATATGATCGATAGGACGACAATTACTATACTCATTACTCTTATTATTATCAATCTAACTCATATTATTAGCCATATTATGCTTATATGATCGATAGGACGACAATTACTATACTCATTACTCTTATTATTATCAATCTAACTCATATTATTAGCCATATTATGCTTGTATGATCGATAGGACGACAATTACTATACTCATTACTCTTATTATTATCAATCTAACTCATATTATTAGCCATATTGTGCTTATATGATCGATAGAACGACAATTACTGTACTTATTACTCTTATTATTATCAATCTAACTCACATTATTAGCCACATTATGCTTATATGATCGATAGGACGACAATTACTATACTCATTACTCTTATTATTATCAATCTAACTCATATTATTAGCCATATTATGCTTATATGATCGATAGGACGACAATTACTATGCTCATTACTCTTATCATTATCAATCTAAATCATATTATTAGCCATATTATGCTTATATGATCGATATAACGACAATTACTATACTTATTACACTCACTGTTATCAAACTAACTCATATTATTAGCCATATTATGGTTATATGACCGATAGAACGACAATTACTATACTTATTACACTCACTATTATCAATCTAACTCATATTATTAGCCATATTATGGTGATATGACCGATAGAACGACAATTACTATGCTTATTACTCTTATTATTATCAATCTAACTCATATTATTAGCCATATTATGCTTATATGATCGATAGGACGACGATTACTATACTCATTACTCTTACTATTATCAATCTAACTCATATTATTAGCCATATTATGCTTATATGATCGATATAACGACAATTACTATACTTCTTACTCTCATTATTATCAATCTAACTCATATTATTAGCCATATTATGGTTATATCACCGATAGAACGACAATTACTATGCTTATTACTCTTATTATTATCAATCTAACTCATATTATTAGCCATATTATGCTTATATGATCGATATAACGACAATTACTATACTTATTACTCTCATTATTATCAATCTAACTCATATTATTAGCCATATTATGGTTATATCACCGATAGAACGACAATTACTATGCTTATTACTCTTATTATTATCAATCTAACTCATATTATTAGCCATATTATGCTTAAATGATCGATAGGACGACAATTACTATACTCATTACTCTTATTATTATCAATCTAACTCATATTATTAGCCATATTATGCTTATATGATCGATAGGACGACAATTACTATACTCATTACTCTTATTATTATCAATCTAACTCATATTATTAGCCATATTATGCTTATATGATCGATATAACGACAATTACTATACTTATTACACTCACTGTTATCAATCTAACTCATATTATTAGCCATATTATGCTTATATGATCGATAGGACGACAATTACTATACTCATTACTCTTATTATTATCAATCTAAACTCATATTATTAGCCATATTGTGCTTATATGATCGATAGAACGACAATTACTATACTTATTACTCTTATTATTATCAATCCAACTCATATTATTAGCCATATTATGCTTATATGATCGATAGAACGACAATTACTATACTTATTACTCTTATTATTATCAATCTAACTCACATTATTAGCCATATTATGCTTATATGATCGATAGGACGACAATTACTATACATATTACTCTCATTATTATCAATCTAACTCATATTATTAGCCATATTGTGCTTATATGATCGATAGAACGACAATTACTATACTTATTACTCTTATTATTATCAATCCAACTCATATTGTTAGCCATATTATGCTTATATGATCGATAGGAGGACAATTACTATACTCATTACTCTTATTATTATCAATCTAACTCATATTATTAGCCATATTATGCTTATATGATCGATAGGACGCCAATTACTATACTCATTACTCTTATCATTATCAATCTAAATCATATTATTAGCCATAATTATGCTTATATGATCGATATAACGACAATTACTATACTTATTACACTCACTGTTATCAATCTAACTCATATTATTAGCCATATCGTGCTTATATGATCGATAGAACGACAATTACTATACTCATTACTCTTATTATTATCAATCTAACTCATATTATTAGCCATATTATGCTTATATGATCGATATAACGACAATTACTATACTTATTACTCTCATTATTATCAATCTAACTCATATTATTAGCCATATTATGGTTATATCACAGATAGAACGACAATTACTATGCTTATTACTCTTATTATTATCAATCTAACTCATATTATTAGCCATATTATGCTTATATGATCGATATAACGACAATTACTATACTTAATACTCTCATTATTATCAATCTAACTCATATTATTAGCCATATTATGGTTATATCACCGATAGAACGACAATTACTATGCTTATTACTCTTATTATTATCAATCTAACTCATATATATTAGCCATATTATGCTTATATGATCGATATAACGACAATTACTATACTTATTACACTCACTATTATCAATCTAACTCATATTATTAGCCATATTATGGTGATATGACCGATAGAACGACAATTACTATGCTTATTACTCTTATTATTATCAATCTAACTCATATTATTAGCCATATTATGCTTATATGATCGATAGACGACAATTACTATACTCATTACTCTTACTATTATCAATCTAACTCATATTATTAGCCATATTATGCTTATATGATCGATATAACGACAATTACTATACTTCTTACTCTCATTATTATCAATCTAACTCATATTATTAGCCATATTATGGTTATATCACCGATAGAACGACAATTACTATGCTTATTACTCTTATTATTATCAATCTAACTCATATTATTAGCCATATTATGCTTAAATGATCGATAGGACGACAATTACTATACTCATTACTCTTATTATTATCAATCTAACTCATATTATTAGCCATATTATGCTTATATGATCGATAGGACGACAATTACTATACTCATTACTCTTATTATTATCAATCTAACTCATATTATTAGCCATATTGTGCTTATATGATCGATAGAACGACAATTACTATACTTATTACTCTTATTATTATCAATCCAACTCATATTATTAGCCATATTATGCTTACATGATCGATAGAACGACAATTACTATACTTATTACTCTTATTATTATCAATCTAACTCACATTATTAGCCATATTATGCTTATATGATCGATAGGACGACAATTACTATACATATTACTCTCATTATTATCAATCTAACTCATATTATTAGCCATATTGTGCTTATATGATCGATAGA
This sequence comes from Megachile rotundata, assembly GCF_050947335.1. Taxonomy (NCBI): domain Eukaryota; kingdom Metazoa; phylum Arthropoda; class Insecta; order Hymenoptera; family Megachilidae; genus Megachile; species Megachile rotundata. The sequence goes on along the minus strand of NW_027473515.1, from coordinate 190,973 downwards.
ACGACAATTACTATACTTATTACTCTTATTATTATCAATCCCACTCATATTATTAGCCATATTATGCTTATATGATCGATAGGAGGACAATTACTATACTCATTACTCTTATTATTATCAATCTAACTCATATTATTAGCCATATTATGCTTATATGATCGATAGGACGCCAATTACTATACTCATTACTCTTATCATTATCAATCTAAATCATATTATTAGCCATATTATGCTTATATGATCGATATAACGACAATTACTATACTTATTACACTCACTGTTATCAATCTAACTCATATTATTAGCCATATCGTGCTTATATGATCGATAGAACGACAATTACTATACTCATTACTCTTATTATTATCAATCTAACTCATATTATTAGCCATATTATGCTTATATGATCGATATAACGACAATTACTATACTTATTACTCTCATTATTATCAATCTAACTCATATTATTAGCCATATTATGGTTATATCACCGATAGAACGACAATTACTATGCTTATTACTCTTATTATTATCAATCTAACTCATATTATTAGCCATATTATGCTTATATGATCGATAGAACGACAATTACTATACTTATTACTCTCATTATTATCAACCTAACTCATATTATTAGCCATATTATGCTTATATGATCGATAGGACGACAATTACTATACTCATTACTCTTATTATTATCAATCTAACTCATATTATTAGCCATATTATGCTTACATGATCGATAGGACGACAATTACTATACTCATTACTCTTATTATTATCAATCTAACTCATATTATTAGGCATATTATGCTTATATGATCGATATAACGACAATTACTATACTTATTACTCTCATTATTATCAATCTAACTCATATTATTAGCCATATTGTGCTTATATGATCGATAGAACGACAATTACTATACTTATTACTCTTATTATTATCAATCTAACTCATATTATTAGCCATATTATGCTTATATGATCGATAGGACGACAATTACTATACTCATTACTCTTATTATTATCAATCTAACTCATATTATTAGCCATATTATGCTTATATGATCGATATAACGACAATTACTATACTTATTACACTCACTGTTATCAATCTAACTCATATTATTAGCCATTTTATGCTTATATGATCGATAGGACGACAATTACTATACTCATTACTCTTATTATTATCAATCTAACTCATATTATTAGCCATATTATGCTTATATGATCGATAGGACGACAATAACTATACTCATTACTCTTATTATTATCAGTCTAACTCATATTATTAGCCATATTATGCTTATATGATCGATAGGACGACAATTACTATACTCATTACTCTTATCATTATCAATCTAAATCATATTATTAGCCATATTATGCTTATATGATCGATATAACGACAATTACTATACTTATTACACTCACTGTTATCAAACTAACTCATATTATTAGCCATATTATGGTTATATGACCGATAGAACGACAATTACTATACTTATTACACTCACTATTATCAATCTAACTCATATTATTAGCCATATTATGGTGATATGACCGATAGAACGACAATTACTATGCTTATTACTCTTATTGTTATCAATCTAACTCATATTATTAGCCATATTATGCTTATATGATCGATAGGACGACAATTACTATACTCATTACTCTTACTATTATCAATCTAACTCATATTATTAGCCATATTATGCTTATATGATCGATATAACGACAATTACTATACTTATTACTCTCATTATTATCAATCTAACTCATATTATTAGCCATATTATGGTTATATCACCGATAGAACGACAATTACTATGCTTATTACTCTTATTATTATCAATCTAACTCATATTATTAGCCATATTATGCTTATATGATCGATATAACGACAATTACTATACTTATTACTCTCATTATTATCAATCTAACTCATATTATTAGCCATATTATGGTTATATCACCGATAGAACGACAATTACTATGCTTATTACTCTTATTATTATCAATCTAACTCATATTATTAGCCATATTATGCTTAAATGATCGATAGGACGACAATTACTATACTCATTACTCTTATTATTATCAATCTAACTCATATTATTAGCCATATTATGCTTATATGATCGATAGGACGACAATTACTATACTCATTACTCTTATTATTATCAATCTAACTCATATTATTAGCCATATTATGCTTATATGATCGATATAACGACAATTACTATACTTATTACACTCACTGTTATCAAACTAACTCATATTATTAGCCATATTATGGTTATATGACCGATAGAACGACAATTACTATACTTATTACACTCACTATTATCAATCTAACTCATATTATTAGCCATATTATGGTGATATGACCGATAGAACGACAATTACTATGCTTATTACTCTTATTATTATCAATCTAACTCATATTATTAGCCATATTATGCTTATATGATCGATAGGACGACAATTACTATACTCATTACTCTTACTATTATCAATCTAACTCATATTATTAGCCATATTATGCTTATATGATCGATATAACGACAATTACTATACTTATTACTCTCATTATTATCAATCTAACTCATATTATTAGCCATATTATGGTTATATCACCGATAGAACGACAATTACTATGCTTATTACTCTTATTATTATCAATCTAACTCATATTATTAGCCATATTATGCTTATATGATCGATATAACGACAATTACTATACTTATTACTCTCATTATTATCAATCTAACTCATATTATTAGCCATATTATGGTTATATCACCGATAGAACGACAATTACTATGCTTATTACTCTTATTATTATCAATCTAACTCATATTATTAGCCATATTATGCTTAAATGATCGATAGGACGACAATTACTATACTCATTACTCTTATTATTATCAATCTAACTCATATTATTAGCCATATTATGCTTATATGATCGATAGGACGACAATTACTATACTCATTACTCTTATTATTATCAATCTAACTCATATTATTAGGCATATTATGCTTATATGATCGATATAACGACAATTACTATACTTATTACACTCACTGTTATCAATCCAACTCATATTACTAGCCATATTATGGTTATATGACCGATAGAAGGACAATTACTATACTTATTACTCTTATTATTATCAATCTAACTCATATTATTAGGCATATTATGCTTATATGATCGATATAACGACAATTACTATACTTATTACTCTCATTATTATCAATCTAACTCATATTATTAGCCATATTGTGCTTATATGATCGATAGAACGACAATTACTATACTTATTACTCTTATTATTATCAATCTAACTCACATTATTAGCCATATTATGCTTATATGATCGATAGGACGACAATTACTATACATATTACTCTCATTATTATCAATCTAACTCATATTATTAGCCATATTGTGCTTATATGATCGATAGAACGACAATTACTATACTTATTACTCTTATTATTATCAATCCAACTCATATTATTAGCCATATTATGCTTATATGATCGATAGGACGACAATTACTATACTCATTACTCTTATTATTATCAATCTAACTCATATTATTAGCCATATTATGCTTATATGATCGATAGGACGACAATTACTATACTCATTACTCTTATTATTATCAATCTAACTCATATTATTAGCCATATTATGCTTGTATGATCGATAGGACGACAATTACTATACTCATTACTCTTATTATTATCAATCTAACTCATATTATTAGCCATATTGTGCTTATATGATCGATAGAACGACAATTACTGTACTTATTACTCTTATTATTATCAATCTAACTCACATTATTAGCCACATTATGCTTATGTGATCGATAGGACGACAATTACTATACTCATTACTCTTATTATCATCAATCTAAATCATATTATTAGCCATATTATGCTTATATGATCGATATAACGACAATTACTATACTTATTACACTCACTGTTATCAAACTAACTCATATTATTAGCCATATTATGGTTATATGACCGATAGAACGACAATTACTATACTTATTACACTCACTATTATCAATCTAACTCATATTATTAGCCATATTATGGTGATATGACCGATAGAACGACAATTACTATGCTTATTACTCTTATTATTATCAATCTAACTCATATTATTAGCCATATTATGCTTATATGATCGATATAACGACAATTACTATACTTCTTACTCTCATTATTATCAATCTAACTCATATTATTAGCCATATTATGCTTATATGATCGATAGGACGCCAATTACTATACTCATTACTCTTATCATTATCAATCTAAATCATATTATTAGCCATATTATGCTTATATGATCGATATAACGACAATTACTATACTTATTACACTCACTGTTATCAATCCAACTCATATTACTAGCCATATTATGGTTATATGACCGATAGAAGGACAATTACTATACTTATTACTCTTATTATTATCAATCTAACTCATATTATTAGCCATATTATGCTTATATGATCGATAGGACGACAATTACTATACTCATTACTCTTATTATTATCAATCTAACTCATATTATTAGCCATATTATGCTTATATGATCGATATAACGACAATTACTATACTTATTACACTCACTGTTATCAATCTAACTCATATTATTAGCCATATTATGCTTATATGATCGATAGGACGACAATTACTATACTCATTACTCTTATTATTATCAATCTAACTCATATTATTAGCCATATTATGCTTATATGATCGATAGGACGACAATAACTATAGTCATTACTCTTATTATTATCAGTCTAACTCATATTATTAGCCATATTATGCTTGTATGATCGATAGGACGACAATTACTATACTCATTACTCTTATTATTATCAATCTAACTCATATTATTAGGCATATTATGCTTATATGATCGATATAACGACAATTACTATACTTATTACTCTCATTATTATCAATCTAACTCATATTATTAGCCATATTGTGCTTATATGATCGATAGAACGACAATTACTATACTTATTACTCTTATTATTATCAATCTAACTCACATTATTAGCCATATTATGCTTATATGATCGATAGGACGACAATTACTATACATATTACTCTCATTATTATCAATCTAACTCATATTATTAGCCATATTGTGCTTATATGATCGATAGAACGACAATTACTATACTTATTACTCTTATTATTATCAATCCAACTCATATTATTAGCCATATTATGCTTATATGATCGATATAACGACAATTACTATTCTTATTACTCTCATTGTTATCAATCTAACTCATATTATTAGCCATATTGTGCTTATATGATCGATAGAACGACAATTACTATACTTATTACTCTTATTATTATCAATCTAACTCACATTATTAGCCATATTATGCTTATATGATCGATAGGACGACAATTACTATACATATTACTCTCATTATTATCAATCTAACTCATATTATTAGCCATATTGTGCTTATATGATCGATAGAACGACAATTACTATACTTATTACTCTCATTATTATCAATCTAACTCATATTATTAGCCATATTATGGTTATATCACCGATAGAACGACAATTACTATGCTTATTACTCTTATTATTATCAATCTAACTCATATTATTAGCCATATTATGCTTATATGATCGATAGAACGACAATTACTATACTTATTACTCTGATTATTATCAACCTAACTCATATTATTAGCCATATTATGCTTATATGATCGACATGACGACAATTACTATACTCATTACTCTTATTATTATCAGTCTAACTCATATTATTAGCCATATTATGGTTATATGACCGATAGAACGACAATTACTATACTTATTACACTCACTATTATCAATCTAACTCATATTATTAGCCATATTATGGTGATATGACCGATAGGACGACAATTACTATACTTATTACTCTTATTATTATCAATCTAACTCATATTATTAGCCATATTATGCTTATATGATCGATAGGACGACAATTACTATACTCATTACTCTCATTATTATCAACCTAACTCATATTATTAGCCATATTATGCTTATATGATCGATAGGACGACAATTACTATACTCATTACTCTTATTATTATCAATCTAACTCATATTATTAGCCACATTATGCTTACATGATCGATAGGACGACAATTACTATACTCATTACTCTTATTATTATCAATCTAACTCATATTATTAGGCATATTATGCTTATATGATCGATATAACGACAATTACTATACTTATGACTCTCATTATTATCAATCTAACTCATATTATTAGCCATATTATGCTTATATGATCGATATAACGACAATTACTATACTTATTACACTCACTGTTATCAAACTAACTCATATTATTAGCCATATTATGGCTATATGACCGATAGAACGACAATTACTATACCTATTACACTCACTATTATCAATCTAACTCATATTATTAGCCATATTATGGTGATATGACCGATAGAACCACAATTACTATACTTATTACTCTTATTATTATCAATCTAACTCATATTATTAGCCATATTATGCTTATATGATCGATAGGACGACAATTACTATACTCATTACTCTTATTATTATCAATCTAACTCATATTATTAGCCATATTATGCTTATATGATCGATATAACGACAATTACTATACTTATTACTCTCATTATTATCAATCTAACTCATATTATTAGCCATATTATGGTTATATCACCGATAGAACGACAATTACTATGCTTATTACTCTTATTATTATCAATCTAACTCATATTATTAGCCATATTATGCTTATATGATCGATAGAACGACAATTACTATACTTATTACTCTCATTATTATCAACCTAACTCATATTATTAGCCATATTATGCTTATATGATCGATAGGACGACAATTACTATACTCATTACTCTTATTATTATCAATCTAACTCATATTATTAGCCACATTATGCTTACATGATCGATAGGACGACAATTACTATACTCATTACTCTTATTATTATCAATCTAACTCATATTATTAGGCATATTATGCTTATATGATCGATATAACGACAATTACTATACTTATTACTCTCATTATTATCAATCTAACTCATATCATTAGCCATATTGTGCTTATATGATCGATAGAACCACAATTACTATACTTATTACTCAAATTATTATCAATCTAACTCACATTATTAGCCATATTATGCTTATATGATCGATAGGACGACAATTACTATACATATTACTCTCATTATTATCAATCTAACTCATATTATTAGCCATATTGTGCGTATATGATCGATAGAACGACAATTACTATACTTATTACTCTCATTATTATCAATCTAACTCATATTATTAGCCATATTATGGTTATATGACCGATAGAACGACAATTACTATGCTTATTACTCTTATTATTATCAATCTAACTCATATTATTAGCCATATTATGCTTATATGATCGATATAACGACAATTACTATACTTATTACTCTCATTATTATCAATCTAACTCATATTATTAGCCATATTATGGTTATATGACCGATAGAACGACAATTACTATGCTTATTACTCTTATTATTATCAATCTAACTCATATTATTAGCCATATTATGCTTATATGATCGATAGGACGACAATTACTATACTCATTACTCTTATTATTATCAATCTAACTCATATTATTAGCCATATTATGCTTATATGATTGATAGAACGACAATTACTATACTTATTACTCCCATTATTATCAATCTAACTCATATTATTATCCATATTGTGCTTATATGATCGATAGAACGACAATTACTATACTTATTACTCTTATTATTATCAATCTAACTCATATTATTAGCCATATTATGCTAATATGATCGATAGGACGACAATTACTATACTCATTACTCTTATTATTATCAATCTAACTCATATTCTAAGCCATATTATGCCTATATGATCGATAGGACGACAATTACTATACTCATTACTCTTATTATTATCAACCTAACTAATATTATTAGCCATATTATGCTTATATGATCGATAGGACGACAATTACTATACTCATTACTCTTATCATTATCAATCTAAATCATATTATTAGCCATATTATGCTTATATGATCGATATAACGACAATTACTATACTTATTACACTCACTGTTATCAAACTAACTCATATTATTAGCCATATTATGGTTATATGACCGATAGAACGACAATTAATATACTTATTACACTCACTATTATCAATCTAACTCATATTATTAGCCATATTATGGTGATATGACCGATAGAACGACAATTACTATGCTTATTACTCTTATTATTATCAATCTAACTCATATTATTAGCCATATTATGCTTATATGATCGATAGGACGACAATTACTATACTCATTACTCTTATTATTATCAATCTAACTCATATTATTAGCCATATTATGCTTATATGATCGATATAACGACAATTACTATACTTATTACTCTCATTATTATCAATCTAACTCATATTATTAGCCATATTATGGTTATATCACCGATAGAACGACAATTACTATGCTTATTACTCTTATTATTATCAATCTAACTCATATTATTAGCCATATTATGCTTGTATGATCGATAGGACGACAATTACTATACTCATTACTCTTATTATTATCAATCTAACTCATATTATTAGCCATATTATGCTTATATGATCGATAGGACGACAATAACTATACTCATTACTCTTATTATTATCAGTCTAACTCATATTATTAGCCATATTATGCTTGTATGATCGATAGGACGACAATTACTATACTCATTACTCTTATTATTATCAATCTAACTCATATTATTAGGCATATTATGCTTATATGATCGATATAACGACAATTACTATACTTATTACTCTCATTATTATCAATCTAACTCATATTATTAGCCATATTGTGCTTATATGATCGATAGAACGACAATTACTATACTTATTACTCTTATTATTATCAATCTAACTCACATTATTAGCCATATTATGCTTATATGATCGATAGGACGACAATTACTATACTCATTACTCTTATTATTATCAATCTAACTCATATTATTAGCCATATTATGCTTATATGATCGATAGGACGACAATTACTATACTCATTACTCTTATTATTATCAATCTAACTCATATTATTAGGCATATTATGCTTATATGATCGATATAACGACAATTACTATACTTATTACACTCACTGTTATCAATCCAACTCATATTACTAGCCATATTATGGTTATATGACCGATAGAAGGACAATTACTATACTTATTACTCTTATTATTATCAATCTAACTCATATTATTAGCCATATTATGCTTATATGATCGATAGGACGACAATTACTATACTTATTACTCTTATTATTATCAATCTAACTCATATTATTAGCCATATTATGCTTATATGATCGATAGGACGACAATTACTATACTCATTACTCTTATTATTATCAATCTAACTCATATTATTAGCCATATTATGCTTATATGATCGATATAACGACAATTACTATACTTATTACACTCACTGTTATCAATCTAACTCATATTATTAGCCATATTATGCTTATATGATCGATAGGACGACAATTACTATACTCATTACTCTTATTATTATCAATCTAACTCATATTATTAGCCATATTATGCTTATATGATCGATAGGACGACAATAACTATACTCATTACTCTTATTATTATCAGTCTAACTCATATTATTAGCCATATTACGCTTGTATGATCGATAGGACGACAATTACTATACTCATTACTCTTATTATTATCAATCTAACTCATATTATTAGGCATATTATGCTTATATGATCGATATAACGACAATTACTATACTTATTACTCTCATTATTATCAATCTAACTCATATTATTAGCCATATTGTGCTTATATGATCGATAGAACGACAATTACTATACTTATTACTCTTATTATTATCAATCTAACTCACATTATTAGCCATATTATGCTTATATGATCGATAGGACGACAATTACTATACATATTACTCTCATTATTATCAATCTAACTCATATTATTAGCCATATTGTGCTTATATGATCGATAGAACGACAATTACTATACTTATTACTCTTATTATTATCAATCCAACTCATATTATTAGCCATATTATGCTTATATGATCGATATAACGACAATTACTATTCTTATTACTCTCATTGTTATCAATCTAACTCATATTATTAGCCATATTGTGCTTATATGATCGATAGAACGACAATTACTATACTTATTACTCTTATTATTATCAATCTAACTCACATTATTAGCCATATTATGCTTATATGATCGATAGGACGACAATTACTATACATATTACTCTCATTATTATCAATCTAACTCATATTATTAGCCATATTGTGCTTATATGATCGATAGAACGACAATTACTATACTTATTACTCTTATTATTATCAATCTAACTCATATTATTAGCCATATTGTGCTTATATGATCGATAGAACGACAATTACTGTACTTATTACTCTTATTATTATCAATCTAACTCACATTATTAGCCATATTATGCTTATATGATCGATAGGACGACAATTACTATACTCATTACTCTTATTATTATCAATCTAACTCATATTATTAGCCATATTATGCTTATATGATCGATAGGACGACAATTACTATACTCATTACTCTTATCATTATCAATCTAAATCATATTATTAGCCATATTATGCTTATATGATCGATATAACGACAATTACTATACTTATTACACTCACTGTTATCAAACTAACTCATATTATTAGCCATATTATGGTTATATGACCGATAGAACGACAATTACTATACTTATTACACTCACTATTATCAATCTAACTCATATTATTAGCCATATTATGGTGATATGACCGATAGAACGACAATTACTATACTCATTACTCTTACTATTATCAATCTAACTCATATTATTAGCCATATTATGCTTATATGATCGATATAACGACAATTACTATACTTATTACTCTCATTATTATCAATCTAACTCATATTATTAGCCATATTATGGTTATATCACCGATAGAACGACAATTACTATGCTTATTACTCTTATTATTATCAATCTAACTCATATTATTAGCCATATTATGCTTATATGATCGATAGAACGACAATTACTATACTTATTACTCTCATTATTATCAACCTAACTCATATTATTAGCCATATTATGCTTATATGATCGACATGACGACAATTACTATACTCATTACTCTTATTATTATCAGTCTAACTCATATTATTAGCCATATTATGGTTATATGACCGATAGAACGACAATTACTATACTTATTACACTCACTATTATCAATCTAACTCATATTATTAGCCATATTATGGTGATATGACCGATAGGACGACAATTACTATACTTATTACTCTTATTATTATCAATCTAACTCATATTATTAGCCATATTATGCTTATATGATCGATAGGACGACAATTACTATACTCATTACTCTCATTATTATCAACCTAACTCATATTATTAGCCATATTATGCTTATATGATCGATAGGACGACAATTACTATACTCATTACTCTTATTATTATCAATCTAACTCATATTATTAGCCACATTATGCTTACATGATCGATAGGACGACAATTACTATACTCATTACTCTTATTATTATCAATCTAACTCATATTATTAGGCATATTATGCTTATATGATCGATATAACGACAATTACTATACTTATTACTCTCATTATTATCAATCTAACTCATATTATTAGCCATATTATGCTTATATGATCGATATAACGACAATTACTATACTTATTACACTCACTGTTATCAAACTAACTCATATTATTAGCCATATTATGGCTATATGACCGATAGAACGACAATTACTATACCTATTACACTCACTATTATCAATCTAACTCATATTATTAGCCATATTATGGTGATATGACCGATAGAACCACAATTACTATACTTATTACTCTTATTATTATCAATCTAACTCATATTATTAGCCATATTATGCTTATATGATCGATAGGACGACAATTACTATACTCATTACTCTTATTATTATCAATCTAACTCATATTATTAGCCATATTATGCTTATATGATCGATATAACGACAATTACTATACTTATTACTCTCATTATTATCAATCTAACTCATATTATTAGCCATATTATGGTTATATCACCGATAGAACGACAATTACTATGCTTATTACTCTTATTATTATCAATCTAACTCATATTATTAGCCATATTATGCTTATATGATCGATAGAACGACAATTACTATACTTATTACTCTCATTATTATCAACCTAACTCATATTATTAGCCATATTATGCTTATATGATCGATAGGACGACAATTACTATACTCATTACTCTTATTATTATCAATCTAACTCATATTATTAGCCACATTATGCTTACATGATCGATAGGACGACAATTACTATACTCATTACTCTTATTATTATCAATCTAACTCATATTATTAGGCATATTATGCTTATATGATCGATATAACGACAATTACTATACTTATTACTCTCATTATTATCAATCTAACTCATATCATTAGCCATATTGTGCTTATATGATCGATAGAACCACAATTACTATACTTATTACTCAAATTATTATCAATCTAACTCACATTATTAGCCATATTATGCTTATATGATCGATAGGACGACAATTACTATACATATTACTCTCATTATTATCAATCTAACTCATATTATTAGCCATATTGTGCGTATATGATCGATAGAACGACAATTACTATACTTATTACTCTCATTATTATCAATCTAACTCATATTATTAGCCATATTATGGTTATATGACCGATAGAACGACAATTACTATGCTTATTACTCTTATTATTATCAATCTAACTCATATTATTAGCCATATTATGCTTATATGATCGATATAACGACAATTACTATACTTATTACTCTCATTATTATCAATCTAACTCATATTATTAGCCATATTATGGTTATATGACCGATAGAACGACAATTACTATGCTTATTACTCTTATTATTATCAATCTAACTCATATTATTAGCCATATTATGCTTATATGATCGATAGGACGACAATTACTATACTCATTACTCTTATTATTATCAATCTAACTCATATTATTAGCCATATTATGCTTATATGATTGATAGAACGACAATTACTATACTTATTACTCCCATTATTATCAATCTAACTCATATTATTATCCATATTGTGCTTATATGATCGATAGAACGACAATTACTATACTTATTACTCTTATTATTATCAATCTAACTCATATTATTAGCCATATTATGCTAATATGATCGATAGGACGACAATTACTATACTCATTACTCTTATTATTATCAATCTAACTCATATTCTAAGCCATATTATGCCTATATGATCGATAGGACGACAATTACTATACTCATTACTCTTATTATTATCAACCTAACTAATATTATTAGCCATATTATGCTTATATGATCGATAGGACGACAATTACTATACTCATTACTCTTATCATTATCAATCTAAATCATATTATTAGCCATATTATGCTTATATGATCGATATAACGACAATTACTATACTTATTACACTCACTGTTATCAAACTAACTCATATTATTAGCCATATTATGGTTATATGACCGATAGAACGACAATTAATATACTTATTACACTCACTATTATCAATCTAACTCATATTATTAGCCATATTATGGTGATATGACCGATAGAACGACAATTACTATGCTTATTACTCTTATTATTATCAATCTAACTCATATTATTAGCCATATTATGCTTATATGATCGATAGGACGACAATTACTATACTCATTACTCTTATTATTATCAATCTAACTCATATTATTAGCCATATTATGCTTATATGATCGATATAACGACAATTACTATACTTATTACTCTCATTATTATCAATCTAACTCATATTATTAGCCATATTATGGTTATATCACCGATAGAACGACAATTACTATGCTTATTACTCTTATTATTATCAATCTAACTCATATTATTAGCCATATTATGCTTGTATGATCGATAGGACGACAATTACTATACTCATTACTCTTATTATTATCAATCTAACTCATATTATTAGGCATATTATGCATATATGATCGATATAACGACAATTACTATACTTATTACTCTCATTATTATCAATCTAACTCATATTATTAGCCATATTGTGCTTATATGATCGATAGAACGACAATTACTATACTTATTACTCTATTATTATCAATCTAACTCACATTATTAGCCATATTATGCTTATATGATCGATAGGACGACAATTACTATGCATATTACTCTCATTATTATCAATCTAACTCATATTATTATCCATATTGTGCTTATATGATCGATAGAACGACAATTACTATACTTATTACTCTTATTATTATCAATCCAACTCATATTATTAGCCATATTATGCTTATATGATCGATAGGACGACAATTACTATACTCATTACTCTTATTATTATCAATCTAACTCATATTATTAGCCATATTATGCTTATATGATCGATAAGACGACAATTACTATACTCATTACTCTTATCATTATCAATCTAAATCATATTAATAGCCATATTATGCTTATATGATCGATATAACGACAATTACTATACTTATTACACTCACTGTTATCAATCTAACTCATATTATTAGCCATATTGTGCTTATATGATCGATAGAACGACAATTACTATACTCATTACTCTTATTATTATCAATCTAACTCATATTATTAGCCATATTATGCTTATATGATCGATATAACGACAATTACTATACTTATTACTCTCATTATTATCAATCTAACTCATATTATTAGCCATATTATGGTTATATCACCGATAGAACGACAATTACTATGCTTATTACTCTTATTATTATCAATCTAACTCATATTATTAGCCATATTATGCTTATATGATCGATAGAACGACAATTACTATACTTATTACTCTCATTATTATCAACCTAACTCATATTATTAGCAATATTATGCTTATATGATCGATAGGACGACAATTACTATACTCATTACTCTTATTATTATCAATCTAACTCATATTATTAGCCACATTATGCTTACATGATCGATAGGACGACAATTACTATACTCATTACTCTTATTATTATCAATCTAACTCATATTATTAGGCATATTATGCTTATATGATCGATATAACGACAATTACTATACTTATTACTCTCATTATTATCAATCTAACTCATATTATTAGCCATATTATGGTTATATGACCGATAGAACGACAATTACTATGCTTATTACTCTTATTATTATCAATCTAACTCATATTATTAGCCATATTATGGTTATATGACCGATAGAACGACAATTACTATACTTATTACACTCACTATTATCAATCTAACTCATATTATTAGCCATATTATGGTGATATGACCGATAGAACGACAATTACTATACTTATTACTCTTATTATTATCAATCTAACTCATATTATTAGCCATATTATGCTTATATGATCGATAGGACGACAATTACTATACTCATTACTCTCATTATTATCAACCTAACTCATATTATTAGCCATATTATGCTTATATGATCGATAGGACGACAATTACTATACTCATTACTCTTATTATTATCAGTCTAACTCATATTATTAGCCATATTATGCTTGTATGATCGATAGGACGACAATTACTATACTCATTACTCTTATTATTATCAATCTAACTCATATTATTAGGCATATTATGCTTATATGATCGATATAACGACAATTACTATACTTATTACTCTCATTATTATCAATCTAACTCATATTATTAGCCATATTGTGCTTATATGATCGATAGAACGACAATTACTATACTTATTACTCTTATTATTATCAATCTAACTCACATTATTAGCCATATTATGCTTATATGATCGATAGGACGACAATTACTATACATATTACTCTCATTATTATCAATCTAACTCATATTATTAGCCATATTGTGCTTATATGATCGATAGAACGACAATTACTATACTTATTACTCTTATTATTATCAATCCAACTCATATTATTAGCCATATTATGCTTATATGATCGATATAACGACAATTACTATTCTTATTACTCTCATTGTTATCAATCTAACTCATATTATTAGCCATATTGTGCTTATATGATCGATAGAACGACAATTACTATACTTATTACTCTTATTATTATCAATCTAACTCACATTATTAGCCATATTATGCTTATATGATCGATAGGACGACAATTACTATACATATTACTCTCATTATTATCAATCTAACTCATATTATTAGCCATATTGTGCTTATATGATCGATAGAACGACAATTACTATACTTATTACTCTTATTATTATCAATCTAACTCATATTATTAGCCATATTGTGCTTATATGATCGATAGAACGACAATTACTGTACTTATTACTCTTATTATTATCAATCTAACTCACATTATTAGCCATATTATGCTTATATGATCGATAGGACGACAATTACTATACTCATTACTCTTATTATTATCAATCTAACTCATATTATTAGCCATATTATGCTTATATGATCGATAGGACGACAATTACTATACTCATTACTCTTATCATTATCAATCTAAATCATATTATTAGCCATATTATGCTTATATGATCGATATAACGACAATTACTATACTTATTACACTCACTGTTATCAAACTAACTCATATTATTAGCCATATTATGGTTATATGACCGATAGAACGACAATTACTATACTTATTACACTCACTATTATCAATCTAACTCATATTATTAGCCATATTATGGTGATATGACCGATAGAACGACAATTACTATACTCATTACTCTTACTATTATCAATCTAACTCATATTATTAGCCATATTATGCTTATATGATCGATATAACGACAATTACTATACTTATTACTCTCATTATTATCAATCTACCTCATATTATTAGCCATATTATGGTTATATCACCGATAGAACGACAATTACTATGCTTATTACTCTTATTATTATCAATCTAACTCATATTATTAGCCATATTATGCTTATATGATCGATAGAACGACAATTACTATACTTATTACTCTCATTATTATCAACCTAACTCATATTATTAGCCATATTATGCTTATATGATCGACATGACGACAATTACTATACTCATTACTCTTATTATTATCAGTCTAACTCATATTATTAGCCATATTATGGTTATATGACCGATAGAACGACAATTACTATACTTATTACACTCACTATTATCAATCTAACTCATATTATTAGCCATATTATGGTGATATGACCGATAGGACGACAATTACTATACTTATTACTCTTATTATTATCAATCTAACTCATATTATTAGCCATATTATGCTTATATGATCGATAGGACGACAATTACTATACTCATTACTCTCATTATTATCAACCTAACTCATATTATTAGCCATATTATGCTTATATGATCGATAGGACGACAATTACTATACTCATTACTCTTATTATTATCAATCTAACTCATATTATTAGCCACATTATGCTTACATGATCGATAGGACGACAATTACTATACTCATTACTCTTATTATTATCAATCTAACTCATATTATTAGGCATATTATGCTTATATGATCGATATAACGACAATTACTATACTTATTACTCTCATTATTATCAATCTAACTCATATTATTAGCCATATTATGCTTATATGATCGATATAACGACAATTACTATACTTATTACACTCACTGTTATCAAACTAACTCATATTATTAGCCATATTATGGCTATATGACCGATTGAACGACAATTACTATACCTATTACACTCACTATTATCAATCTAACTCATATTATTAGCCATATTATGGTGATATGACCGATAGAACCACAATTACTATACTTATTACTCTTATTATTATCAATCTAACTCATATTATTAGCCATATTATGCTTATATGATCGATAGGACGA